>NW_007231184.1:5531-12186 GCF_000164805.1 Carlito syrichta | reverse complement strand
TATATTCCTGCAATCCCAGGCTAGCAGACAGAACCTCCAAGAACAACTTTTCTATCCTTCAACTCAAGAGCAAAGGCAGGTTATCCTGAAGATTCCTGAGCATGTATTTGCCTTTTAGGAAAGAGTGGATTTACTAGCATGCTTCTCTCAGGCTATGCCTAATGTGAGACAGTTCTCAAGAAATGCAAACTCATTTTAACCTTGACATCTCAACATGACCCCCCTTCCTCCAATTTCCCTGGAATTTCTACAGTCATTCTTTAAGTCTTAATACAAATACCATGTCCTCAAAGACTCCCTTCCTCACCACCACTCTGTCTCACAGGGAAAATATGGTTAGGAATTCCTGTTATATAATCTTAAAATATGCACTAATCCTCAGTAACATATGTAACTATTGCAACTAAATAGTTCATGTGATGATGGTATCATGGCTATCTTTTCCTTGTACATGATAAATCCGGAGTGAGAAAAGACTAGGGATGCCTTAATCAACCTTGCATTTCCTAGGACACCTCCATAAATATTAGTGGAATGAGTGAATAAATTAACCAATAAAGTGTCTTTGGGAAGGCAAATAGGTAAATGAAATTATACACTGTATTTAGAGAAGCTGTAAATAGAATTATTTTGTGAATTGATCACTCTTGCTGAGTTATCTGAGTCAAGATTGCTCTCCCAATCCTGAATAAGAGCTGACTTGTGTGAATAATGTGTCTATAGGGGTCAGTTTGGTTAATTGCATTTGATTGTTTATAATTCACTGAGCAGCTAATATGCTTCCAGTGTGATGACTGGCTACACCATATGTACAAGTAAATGACAGGTTTCCTGTCAACTCTGAGTGCATGATCTCCTGAGGGAGATGAAATTTCTACTCAAGAATTACAGCATGGCTCAGAAAGGGCTTACAGGGTCTAGATAATAAAAATTGTGAGAGTTTGGAAATGCAAGTGTTAACAGGCATTACTTCTCTTCCTCTCGCTTGACAGAAGCTCCAGAAACTGGCTGTTCACCTTTTAAATTCAGGAGTCTCTTGCTTCTCTTCCTATCAGGACCTTTGATAGCCTCACTGAGTGCAAATGGCAGACCAACGCTCCTTTCATGATCTGAACCTGCACTCAAGCCTGTTAGCCAAGTGGTATGGAGGGCGCATGCAGTTCTGACTCACAGATGACAGCCCCAAGGTAACTGAGAGAGACTTTCAGGGCAGCCTGTACTGGTTCTCACTAGCCAGGCTTTGAACTTTCCAATTTTTCTTGTTGATTCGGGCCATCTTTCTTTTCTCCTTTCTCAGAGAACTGCCTGCCTTCAAGATAGTTGTAATGTGTGCCAGTGCCAGTCTAGAGGAGACAAGATTAATTGCTCTCTCATCACAAAAGAAAAACTTGTAAATTTTGATGTTTAGAGAAAGATGAACTGGTGAAATACAGCCAGGATGCTTTCTCCAGTCTTTATTTTGGAATGAAAAATGCCTAATATGGTTAGACAAAAGCTCATTTACTAGGGCACCTCCTTGCTTGGAGTTGAACTCTGAATCTCAAATCCCTTTGCCTTGCAGACAACTGAGGAATCTCTTGGATACGGTGCATATGTATTAGAGTCCTACTTTCCCACTAACTTTCTATCCTTGGGCTAATAGTTGAACATCTCTTTAAAATGAGAAAGTAATCTCCACCCTGCCCATAAGGGATAATAGATAGGTCATGTAATCATATGAAATAAGTTGCAGATGTGAACAGACTGTCCTTATATAAAAGGCATATACACATGCAAGCTATTCTTACAGCTCACAGTCATTCCAGCTTTCATCTCTAATTTTGCTCTAACCAGAATAATACCATAAAGAGATACAGAGTTCTGAGGAGATGTAAACAGACTAGATTCACAGAATCTCTAAACCAAAGTAGATCTTGAAGATAATTGAATCCAGTCCCCTCAGCTTACAGAGATGAACAGGCAGACATCTAAATAATGACAGCTAACATGAACTAAGTATTTACTACACACAAAGCTCAGTTCTAACTATTCTACACTTAGTAACTTGTTTAATAATCAAAAGTATTGCCATGGGGGGATATCATAAGTATCACCTGTATTTGATAAATGAGGAGATTAAGCTCAAGTACATTCCATAAGGTAATGTGGTGGTGGCAGTATGAGGGCTTAACTCCAAACAATCTCATCCTGAATCCACCTATTCATGATAACATTGAAAGTTGCCTAGTAACTGAGCACCAGAGAGGTATACACAGCTTGACCAAGATAACTCAGCAGTCAGGGATGGAATATAGGTGTTCTGATCCACAGTCAGAAGTCTGTCTCTCTACTTGGAATGGTAGTCTAATGTAGTGGGCAGGACCTTGGGCTCAAATCCTAGTTAGACATTCGGTTTTGGAAATGACCTTGGGCAATCCAGTAGCCTCCCTGAAATTTGATTTTCTCATCTATAACTAAGTGTCATAAAGATAATATCTTCCTCCTAGTTTTCCATGAGAATTAAATGAGACTATAAGCAAGACACTTAGAAGAGGCCCTGGGGTAGTTGCTCAGCCGATAGTAGCCATTGTTGTTCCATCATGCTGTATCTTAGAGAAGGAATCATGGAACCTGCATAGGGTAGCAGATGTGGCACCAACAAGAGGAGCTGGTTTTGGGAGAACCAGAAGGGTTCACCAGAGCGTGTGTTTGTGACAGAGGGTAGCAAAAGCCCCGGCAGGGTAAAGACTAAACAAGATGCAGCCACAGACAACCAGTAATAAGAACAACCTGACACTCGCTCGCTAATGTTGGTGTTTCTCTTTTTTTGTCTGACATGGACATGGAGCTGAATGAGGAGAGCATTACCTCACTTTGTGGAGTTTCAGCTCAGATGCCCTGAGCTACCTGCCCCTTTTCATCTTGTAAAGGTTAGACAGTCAATTATGGTTGGTTGATTGGCTGCCAAATCATAAGGTTCCCAGCAGTGAAGGAGCTACTTGTTCCTCCCAAGAGAGTTCTGTAGATATGCAAACTATTGAATTGCTTCTGTCTACTCAAGTATCTCTCTCTCTGTTAACAACTCAACAGACATCTTGTCTGTGATTCATAAATAGGCTTCTCTATTTTTTCAGGGGAGTGAATTTGTAGCTATTAGGATTCAAATAACATTGACATGATGCTTTCTGTCTTTTTTTTAACCCCTGTTGCAGCATCAGAGAGAGGAAATCTATAGGAAAAACAAATCACAAAAACCCAAAGCAAATTACTTTGCATATTGGCCCGTGAAATAAATAAATGCATAAGCTAACTATCTTTGGGGGCAGAGGTAAAGGAACTGATAAATAATTTAGAAATCGTCACCACTTCCCGGTTCTGAGAGATGGAACTGGCATGTACTAACATTAGGTGCATGCTGCATTTATAAGGCACCGAACAACATTTTAATTCCTCAACCATTAGCATTATTTGAAAGTGGAGCTGCACATGGAGTCGGATCCTGAGGATGTCAGTCAACCCATTACCCAGTGTGGGCTTTGTCATATAGTGTGTTGCCTCTCCTCAGGCGACCTGAGTCAGCCAGACAGATGTGGTTGGAGCAGACAGGCAGGAAGAGGGCAGGCAGAGTGTGGGTGGCAGGCAGTGTACCTGCCAGCCACATGCGCTCAGGAGCTCAATGAAGCCACTGTGCTAAGTACCCTTCCTGTTAGACTGAACCTATCTCATCCTTTTCCCAAAATTGCACTCATCTGAAACTGTCCAAAGAGGTAACTCTAGAAACTTCTGGAAGGTTTTGGATGCCTGCAGTGTACTAGATTTTTCTCAAATATTGAATCCCACAGACAGCAGAAATGTGAGAGACTTCCCAGCCCATATTTTGTAGATGCAGGTGGTCTTAGGACCTTATAGATTAGGGGTTCACAGACTCTGTGGGGATCTCCCACAGCTTTTGCTTCAATGGCTTTTAACTTGTTTTGCCTGTGACCTACAGGAAGAAGAATTCACAAACATCACAGCACTGCAGTATGTAACCACTGAAAAAAGATGGTCATAAAATATCCTTTTCATATGTCATACATTTTATTAATTCTATTCTATTTTTAAAAAACTCAAGTGGAGGCCACTAAGTTATTTCATAAGCTCTCATGGGTTGCGGCCTGCATGCAGTTTGAATAACACTGGTCTAGCCCAACACTTATGTAACTCAGGGCTGTAGACACAAGCAGATATGTAGCCAAGGCAGTCATCTATCTTGAAGAAACTCTACCAAAACATCTGGAGAAACTTCCAGAATGGCCACTTCTCAACTTGACCAGATAATAAACTTCGATGTTCAGTTGAATTTATTAATTTGTGGAAAACCAATGTCTAGAGGCAGGGTGTCTGTGCTTTTGAAGTCCAGAGTCCTCTTGGTGCAAGCTGGGCTCCTGGCCATTGCTAACTGTTAGTGGGACAAGAAAAACTGGCACATTTCCTCTGAGACATAAGCTCTGCCAAGGGCACACTTGACAAGATCATAGGCTTTTCTGAGATTCAATTCCCTTCCTCCTGGGACCCCTCCTCTTCATTTCCCTCTTGACGCCTCTATTCCCACCTGTTTGCCTGTGGTTCCTCTCACTTCCTCTTGCTTCCCTCTCTTCACTCTTTCCTTTTCCTACCTTTCTTTACCAATATTAAAAAGACATTTTTAAAAAGTTGTCATTCACATTCGTCATCTGCTGAGGAAATTTTTCAAAGTCCTTATAGGCTAAAAAATTATGAATTGGATTGAAAGCCTCCATTGTATGTTATCAGGTGTGTGTGTGTGTGTGTGTGTGTGTGTGCGCGCACGCACATGTATGTGTGTGCAATGAGCTTGAGAGCAGGCCCATGATTTTATTTCTCCTGCCCAAAGAGTTGTGAAAATGTGGCACTGATCTGGATACAGTCACTCATGCCAGTAATCCCACCATTTTGGGAGGCAGAGGCTAGAGGATTCCTTGAGCCCAGGGGTTTGAAACCAGCCTGGGCAATTTGGTGAGACCTCATCTCTAAAATAAATAAATAAATAAATAAATAAATAAATAAATAAATAAATAATTGCTGGGCAATTTGGTGAGACCTCATCTCTAAAATAAATAAATAAATAAATAAATAAATAAATAAATAAATAAATAATTTGCTGGGCATGGTGGCCCAAGCCTGTAATTTCAGTCACTTGGAAGGCTAAGGTGAAAGAATCTCCCGAGCCCAGCAGGTCAAGGCTGTGGTATCCATGAGCTTGCCACTGAACTCAGGCCTGGGCGGCAGAGTGAGACTCCAATTCAAAAAAAAGAAAAGAAAAAATGTGGAATTGAGGGAGAAATAAACCTGCAAATTCTCAACACTAAGAAAATAAATTTTGAAAAGACCAAAAAACCTCCACATTGCTTTGTTTTTTTGCTTTCAGAAAGTCTCCTAAATTTACTTGTTATGCATTTCATTCTGTTTGCTCTGTCATGATAAATCCAACCACTTTATTTCAACAGAAAGGAATGAGTTTGAGGAGTCAATCACTGAGAGGCTAGCAATGCCACAAATTTAAGTGACCAAAGTACAAATTTAATAAACATAACTCGCTGTGCCATATGACATGTTGGAGAGAACATGAGTGGAATGGCTTTAATCTCAAAGAGAAAGTGAGCAAGAGCTAGCACAGAGCCTGCATGGCTCCAGGGAAGGGTGGGTTCACAGAAGATGAGATTAGAACTTGGCTGTCACTTCTCTAAAACCTCCACAATTCCTTAAGCCTTATGCAAGTTTGTATGTCTCAGAGAAGGTTATTTAAACACTTAGAGTGTCTAAGTTTCCTCAACTCTAATATGGAGATGATATTAACACCTGTGGTCATAAGGATGAAATGAGATGCACTTTGGAAGAGGCCTGTCCGCTAGGAAGGGCCTCAATGAATAGGCTGCATTCTCAGTGTGGGCTGTCAAATCTCTCTACTTCTATTTCCCTCTCTCTTTTCACTCCTTTTTTCTGCTTTCTTGTCCCTGCCCCTCTCTCCCCTGGGTTTTATTTCATGGGCATAATTATTGGCTGTCAGGAATGTGAAGGCTCTCAGCAGATCTAGAATATACCATGCATCTGCTTCCCAGGTTGTTCATCCCTGCCGAATGTACTAAAGCCTGATGGCTTTGGGCAAACACGTATACGAAGTTCTTGATAGACACACATCCTCCTTTACCTGAAATACCTGCTGGATGATAGCTTCTACCCTGAAGGGTAACTCAAATGCCATGCCCTCTGGTTGTCATCAGTCATCTGTTAGTCATTAGCAACTATCAGGACATCCTGTTGTGGCTGTGGATGACACAAAGGATCTCTGTGGCTCCAAGAACAACCCAGGGACAAACGCAGCTTTCTATTATGCCTAGGACAATTCCTGCCACATTACTCTGCAGAACCACACCTTGGGAATGGCACTGCTGCATTCAGGGAAGTACCCAGTCCTGTCTGTCTGTGCTAACGATAGCCCAATTTGGGCTTCTGAAAAAGGAAGAGACAGTGTTCACTGTGGAAGTTCATACTTTATTGACTTTTCAATAATAGTTTGTGTTCTGCTTTGTAAAATCACAGCACCCCACAACCTTAGTATACAGATCTCCTGGGCTTAGGTCTCAAGGCCTGGGGACAAAAGACCCCATATATGACA
>NW_007231184.1:0-4970 GCF_000164805.1 Carlito syrichta | reverse complement strand
ATGTGTAATAAGAAAGGCCCTTCCCAGTAGACTTTAATGCCCTTACCTCTGAATCAAGTTTCTAGAAACACTGGGTAAAAATGAAAATTGGAGGTCTTGCCCGGAAGACTCATCAACCCATCCTGATATAATCAGAGGTTTGGGATTTTTTAGGAAAAGTATGTGCATTATTCAACTGTTTTTTTAACTTTTAATTTTTTTATTCTAAAGATGTAGGGTACGGTTCAGGGTTAGGTATACAAATGTTCGTTATGCAGGTGCCCTTGTTGATGAGGTATGTCCCCCTTTCCCAGGCAGAGTCCCACTACTGCCAATCTCACCTCCCCACCCACCTTCCCCACCTCCTGGCAGTTTCCTGCTACTGCCAATCCTTTTCTTATAGTATTACAATGATTGTTCAAGGTCGGTCACAAGTGAGAACATGTAATACTTGGTTCTTTGTTTTTGTGAAAGATCACTCGGTATTATAGACGCTAAGTCCATCCAGGTTGCTGTGAAGTTCACGATTTTGTCCCTCTTTATGGCTGTGTAATATTCCCTCATGTATATGTACCACATTTTTTAATCCAGTCCTCTTTTGATGGGCAGCACGGTTAGTTCCATGTTCTTGCTACTGTAAACAATGCTGTGATGAACATACATGTGCAAGTATCTTTTTTACAGAGTGATTTGAGTTCTTCTGGGTATACTCTGAGTAGGGGAATTGTGGGGTCATACGGAAGGTCGATTTTTGGATCTTTTAGGAATCGCCACACTGTCTTCCACAGAGGCTGTACTAGTTTTCAATTCCACTAACAGTAGAGAAGTGTTCCCTTTTTGTCATATCCTCTCTAGCATCTGTTGTCTTTGAGTTATTGATAGTCATCTGTACTGGAGTTAGGTGGTATCTCAGTGTTGTTTTAATTTGCATTTCTTTGATGACTAGTGAAGTTGAGCATTTTTTCATGTATCTGTTGGTTGCTCATATGTCTTCTTTTGAGAAATGTTTATTCGTATCTTTTGCCCACTTTGTAATGGGGCTGGTTTTTTTCTTTTCAGCTCATTTGAGTTCCTTGTAGATCCTAGATGTTACGCCTTTGTCAGACATACAGTTGGCAAATATTTTTCCCCAGTCTGTGGACTGTCTCCTCACTCTCTTGATGGTTTCTCTTTGGCTTGGCAGAAGCTTGTCAGTTTGATGGGGTCCCACTTGTCTATCTTATCTCTTATGGCATGAGCACTTGGGGTTCTGATCATAAATTGGATTGCCAGTTCCAATTTCCATAAGGGTGTCTCCTGCATTTTCTAAGGTTCTTATAGTATGATGTTTTACATTTAGGTCTTTGATTCATTTAGAGTTGATTTTTGTGTATGGTGATAGGTAGGGATCTTGTTTTAATCATCTGCATGTGGTCAGTCAGTTTTTCCAGCACCATTTACTGACTAGGCTGTTCTCTCCCCAGTTTTTGATGGTGGAGGATTTTTCAAAGATGAGTTGGTTGAGAAATTGAGGTTTGCTTCTGGAATCTCTATCCTGTTCCATTGGTCTATATGCCTGTTATTGTACCAATACCAGGCTGTTTTGATTATTGTAACTTTGTAATAAAGTTTAAAGACTGGGAGTGTGATACCGCCTGCTTTTTTGTTTTTTTTTTTTTGCTGAGGGATTGTTCTGGTGATTCTTGGTTGTTTATGTTTCCATATGAATTCCTGTATTGCTGTTTCCAGGTCTGAGAAAAATGCTGCTGGTAATTTAATGGGTATTCCCTTAAATCTGTAGACTGCCTTGGGTAGGATGGACATCTTAACAATGTTGATACTTCCAATCCATGAGCATGGAATATTTTTCCATTTGTTTGTGTCATCTTTGATTTCTTTGAGCAGTGTTTTGCAATTTTCATTGCAAAGGTCTTTCACATCTCTTGTTAGGAAGATGCCGAGACACCTGATTTTTTCCCCTGGCTATTGCGAATGGGACTGTGCTTTTTATTTGGTTTTCTGTTTGTTTATTGTTGGTGTAAAGAAATGTGAATGTCTTTTGCACATTTATTTTATAATTTTATACCCTGAGACTTTGCCAAAGTTCTTTATCAGTGCCAGGAGATTTTTGACAGATTTCCTTGGGTCGACCAACTTTTTAAGCATTACTTGTGGCTATCCTTGATCCCTTACAGTCTTAGTTGGACATTGATAGATGAAATTCTGCCAGGGTGTTCAACAAATGTGGTTCTCAGATGGCAGAAGGACATGCCAGTCCCTCAGGAGGTACTGCTGCTTCCAAGAATTCAGGCAAAAGACATCTCGGGTCTGTGAGCTTGTTGAGGTGTCATGCTGTCTCAGTCTGTAGGACTTGTGGCAAATTGGGAGTAGGGAAGGGGGCAGGAGTCATAACAAAGGAACAAAATCATGTACTTCACAGCAACCTTGCACTGATAAAGGACTCTGGAAAAGTCTCAGGGTATAAAATTATAAAAATCAATGTGCAAAACACATTAGAGACTATGATACTGAGTGATGTTTCACAGAAACCAAGAACTGAGTAACACGTTCTCCCTCATAAGCGAACCTTTAACATTATCATAATATTAGAAGAAAAGAATTGGCAGTAGCAGGAAACTGCCAGGAGGAGGGCAGGGAAGTGGGATTGGCAGTAGTGGGAATCTGCCTAGGGAAGGGGGGGTCCCACTTCATCAACAAGGGTACCTGCATAATGAACTTTTGTATACCTAACCCAGAATTGTACCCCACATCTTTAAACTTAAAATTTTTTTCAAGAGAGAGGAGGAAAAGCTAGGAAGAGAGAGGGAAACTGATAGGAAGTGGAAATACCGAGAGAGAAACAAATCTGTTGTAGGGCCTCGTTAATTTAAAACTTGTGAAATACACTACTCAGGTTGGGAACAGCTGCCAGAAAGTGCACACTTGGTAATGAATTAATGTTGTGACTCCCTTTCCCTTGTTGCTGAGATCCCTGTCCTATGGGTTGCTGCTGACTTTGTAAAGAAGTGGCCAGTTCTCCTGATAAATAAGTTCTTTGGTCTTCTAAAGTTCCAGGGCCCTGCAGTGTGCTTGCAACTCCCCGCTGGGTTCTCAGAATGTTTCCATATGGTGCTGGGTCTCCGAGGACTTGCTTTACCTGACACTTGAATGAAGGACCAAGGACCAGATATTTGGAACAGTGTCCTCTGCCCAGTTCCCCACCCTGTGCCTTCTTCACCACTAAAACCCCCTAAACAACAATTTCCAGAGAGAGGAAACACTTGGTCCTGAAGTGGGAGGGGGGAAATTGCTGTGAAAATCAAGCACCACATAACCAGCACTTAAAAAACAAGAGTTGTTACTTTATTGATGACTCATGCTGCTTTATCACCAGTCCTGTTTCTTGCATACTTATCAGAAACCTGGTGATAAATCAATCTCTGGAAGGCAGAAGCTTCCAGGACCAGGCTGCTGCCTCCAGGCCCATCCTCCTTCTTCCTGGGCTCTGTGCTCCCGGAACCAATGCCTGATTACTATACAGCCTAGCACTACTGTATCTCACTCAGCAAGGTAGAATGACTACATCTGCATCTTGCAGCTGTGAAAATGACAGTTAAGTCTTTTTGCTCAGCTGTGCCCCAGGTCACACACTGAGGGGCAGAGTCAGGGTGTGACCTCACCTGTACCTCTCTGCTGTGGTTGAGGACCTCCTGGTGATGTGTGTGCGCCTGGTGCTATCATTTAGAGGGACGCCAGGAACCGTGAATCAAGAGCAAGGCTTATGCTCAGATTCAGACCACCTCTGGTTGCTTTTCACTGAGGGATGGGGAGGACAATAGGATAGGATAGAATGTTGCCACCTTGTAATCATTTTATAATCTTTTTCCAGAAAAGAAAGCTGAAGCTCAGAATGGTGAAGTCAATGACCTCAGGGCACACTTGAACAGAGCCCAGTTCTCTAAATTTCTTCACTCACTAGCAATTTCTTTATGGTATGTGAAGAGTATGTCTTTTGCACATTTATTTTATATCCTGACACTTTGCCAAAGGCCTTTATCAATGTAAGGAGGTTTTTGACAGATTCTCTTGGGTTTTCAAGGTACACAATCATGTCATCTGCAAAGAGAGAGAGCTTATGACACAAACAAGTGGAAAAATATCCCATGCTCATGGGTTGGAAGAATCAACATTGTGAAGATGTCCATCTTACCTAAGGCGATCTACAGATTCAATGCAATACCCATCAAATTACCAGCAACACTCTTCTCAGACCTAGAAAAAACAACACAGGAATTCATATGGAAACACAAACGACCAAGAATAGCCAGAACAATCCTCAGCAAAAAAAAAACAAAGCAGGTGGTATCACATTACCAGACTTCAAAGTTTACTATAAAGCTACAATCATCAAAACAGCTTGGTACTGGTATAGGAACAGGCATATAGATCAATGGAATAGAATTGAAATTCCAGAAGTGAAACCTCAATTTCTCAACCAACTCATCTTCGACAAAGCCTCCACCACCTACCACTGGGGAGAGGAGAACCTATTCAGTAAATGGTGCTGGGAAAACTGGCTGACCACATGCAGAAGATTGAAACAGGACCCCTATCTATCCCCATACTCAAAAATTAATTCCAAATGGATCAGAGACCTAAATGTAAAACCTCAAACCATAAGAACCTTAGAAAATGAAGGACATACCCTCATGGAAATTGGAACTGGCAATCCCTGAACAAAACCCGAAACCCACAAGCCATAAGAGATAAGATAGACAAGTGGGACTTCATTAAACTAACAAGCTTCCGCAAAGCCAAATAAACCATCAAGAGAGCAGGGAGACAGCCTACAGACTGGGAAAAAGTATTGCCAAGTCCAGGTCTGACAAAGGCTTAACATCTTAGATCTACAAGGAACTCAAACGTGCTGAAAAGAAAAAAAAAACCAAACAACCCCATTATAAAATGGGCAAAAGATATGAACAGACACTTCAGAAAAGGAAGACATCCGA
>NW_007231183.1:0-10704 GCF_000164805.1 Carlito syrichta | reverse complement strand
TAGACAAGGTCTTGCCAATGTGTCCATGTTGGTCTCAACCCAGGGTCTCAGGCCATCCTCTCACCTCATCCTCCCATAGCGCAGGGATTACAGGCATGAGTCCAATCACCTGACATCCAAGCCACTCTCAGGGCCACAACACAAGTCCCACTCCCTTCTGGTGAACCGGTGTTGGGAGCCAGCCTTAGATGCCTTCTGGTTGACAGGGTTGGGAAGGCCAAAAACCCCAAGTTGCAGAGCAACTCTGGGCAGCTATTGACCCTGCTTCTTCTATTCATCTTGTTATGTTTGCTATTGGTATCCAGAGAGTTGGGAGACGCAAAAAAAAAAAATAGTAGTCCATTAAAAGAATCTATTAGTAAAAACAAGCTGTTAGTGATATGGAAATTTTTCTATGGAGATATTACCCTCCACTTGAGTTTCTCTGTTTCCACCCTTTTCGTGATTGAACCCGAAACAATCATTAAAAACTGCAGATGGCACTCTCCTACCCCTGGGAGCTTTGGGTTGAATGTGCATCAGTGCTCTCGTTATCCCTGTCAGGGGACTATAGACGCAAATTATAAACATCATGTTTGGTCTCATAATAGGCTCATTAGTTTTAGTTTTAGTTTTTAAGTTGTTTGCTGTTTACGAGCTTTGGGGATGTTGTTTTCATTTTGATAATTTTAAAGTGTTATATAGGTATTTTTAGCATAACGAAAAATGTTGTGATGATTACGAGTGTTTTAATTTTAGGTGCGGCCATTTATGCAACAAAACAGGTGGATGACCCTATAATTATCAATATACACAAAGTTTTTGCATTTTAGAGTACATGATTTATATAGAAAGGTTGAAATAGTAGAAAAGGCTTTGCAATTTTATTTAGAAAAAAATAAAATGTTAGGAAAACGTAAGTTAGGAATTAAGTTGTTAAAAGTTTAAATGCTTAGGGTTAATAGTTAGAGAAAACACATTGTGATAAATTACATGCTTTAAAGATTCTTAGTGGATACATTGTTACAAATTTGTGGGAAGACAGACAGTATTTCAACATGGTTAGATCAATGATCAAAACAAAATAAATACGTCTGGGTTTGAAGGCCAAACTGTATGTAACTAATAATATAAAAATAACTTGAAAAGAAAAATAAATCATCATCTGTCTTGCATAACAACAGAGTCAGTGTCCAAGTTTTGTTCTATACTGATACCATTCCTCCCTCAGGAAACCTTGACCTGCTGGAGCTGGATTCTGGCACATGGTGCCCAAGCAGAGACCTGAAAGAAAAACCTTACTTTAATCAGAACGGTTATGACCTTACCTAGGGTGCTGCAGACACCTTTGTAGAGATAGGATGAGCTAGGAAGGGGAAGCACTTTTAGAGCCATGATACAATCATTGGCCAGAGTGAATCTAAAGAAAGAAAATTGTTCATATGTATTTTGATGCATATGTTTTCGAAAAGAGAAATTAAAGCTTCCTCTACATGATTATCTTGTTTTCTCCATTTCGTGCAAAAACAGTGCCCTTGGATCCCTGAAGAAGTCATCATTAATTTAGAAGCATGGACAAAATTTGGGGAAAAATTGAAACTGTATTACAGTCTCGATGGTCCGGAACGAGTTTCTCTAAATACTTTTGAATTATGGAATATTATTGGAGATGTCTTAGATCCACAACAAAATGTTGATAAAACGCCCATTAAAGCAAAAGAGGAACCAGATGAAAGAAATCCCTTACTAACCACTGTACATCCCAGGCATTGTTAGCCACTGTCCCTGTTGATGATGATCCTCTACTCCCTAAGGATAAGAAAAATTTAAAAGAAGAAGCACCTAGGTACCATGAAGAAAAAATCCAGATAATTCAAATTTGACCCTTGGCACCAAAAGACCTCCAGCAAGTTGCGCCAGTTGTGTAGGGATTGTGATTTGTGACTGTCTTGATTTAAAAGGAGATAATTTTCTTTCTATACTGATTCCTATTATATAAGGACTGTTTCCTCTTATTTAAACAGCCACCAATCCTGTTAATAAGACAACTATTCTTGATTTACTGATCCAATTACAACAACTAATAATTGCTAGGAACCAAACACTTTTCATAGATCATATTAGATTTCATTCAGGACTCCCTGTACCTCTACATCAAGGTAATCAATGAGCAGATGCCTTGACAAAATTGGTCATGTGCCCTCTCCTTGTAGATTTTTTAGTCTATCAAGCTCAGTAATCTCATAAAATTAATCACCATAACGCTGCAGCTTTAAGGCAGCATTTTCACATTCCAAGAGAAACGTCTACACAAATCATTAAAAAAATTACATCGTGTCCTACTTCTAATAACGTCCTCCAGCCAGGAGTTAATCCCCATGGATTAAAACCTAATGATTTGTGGCTAATGGATGCTTTTCAGTTCCAAAGTTTTGGAAAATTGTCAGTTTTACATGTGACAGAGGATACATTTTCCCATGTAATTTTAGCCTCTCCCAGAACTGCGGAAACCTATAAAGATGCAGTCCAACATTTTTTGTTTTTCACAACAGGGTATTCCTAAACAATAAAAACTGATAATTCTCCAAAGCTTTCCAGTCATTTTGTACACAGTTTGGCATCTCTCATTCTACAGGAATACTGTATAATCTTCATGATCATTTATAGTCGAGAGAGCTCATCAAACGTTAAAAACTCAAATAATTAAATTGAAGGAAGGGGTATTCAAATATAGTTCTCCCCAACATATCATAAATCATGCCACGTTTGTAATTAATCATCTCAATTTGGACTCTGAAGTACATTCAGCTATGATAAGACATTGGAATCCTGAGAATACTGTTAAACCGATGGTAAAACGGAAAGATCATTTTACAGGTCAATGGTAGGGGGCCTGATGTCCTTTTAACATGCGGGAGAGAATATGCCTGTGATTTTCCCCAGGACTTACCCTCACCTTTTTGGGTACAGGATTGTCTAATTAGACATGTCCAGCCCCCAACCCCCATCGAGTTACAGCCAAATGAGACATATCACACCATCAGTCTGAGTCAGATGCAGATGATGAAGAGTAGGTGTTTGTGCCAAAGCTGAAACGTCTTACCATTCAACAACCACCTCCACCAACTGAGCCAAGACATCTCTTCATTCGTCGTCTTCCACTCCTCAACCCAGATGTTACCATTGAGTAGTTTCATCTAGATAGTGCAGACCGCCCACATGTGGGCAAATCAAGGCACTCACCTACGATACCGAGTTTCTGGTTCACTCTCAAAACATTTCTCTCAATCTCTGTACTGTTTTTATTGCTATGCTGGCTATTATAGCGTGCCAGGAGGATTGTATTTATTTGGAAAAATCTTATTTGGCTTATATCCCAAACCCTCCAGTGATCAATCCTGTTACATGGGATGCTGAGATTATTACTGTTTTTACTAATCATTTCTCTTTATTAGGAGGCCCCACTCTTTTCTCATCACAAGTCAAAACTTATTAATCATAATTTTTCTTTTTCAGGTTGTTATAGTTCTCCTCCAATACGTTTTAGTTTACTTAAAAAATCAGAACACTCCTTTGATGTTTTCGGCTGTTTAAACTCCCATATAAAAACTATGGTAACTGATAGCCCATCTTATCTTCCAAGAACGGCAAATGAAGAGATAATTGGTTTCTTAAATTATTGATTCTTGGGAACTCTGACCTTATATTATCAACTAGGGCTCGGGAGGATGACCTGAGGCCTGCTGGTCGAGGTCCCGGGAGCCACGATCATGCTGCCACACCCCAGCCCCAGGCAACAAAGAGTCTAATGACAAAAATGAAGCCTCCCATGTGCATCACGATGGACTTGCACCACTCCCCAGGGAAAGGTCAGCTTGGGCAGGGTACGATGGTGTGATCAGAGGAGGAAGGTGCCCTACCCCGACTCTAATGTGGCAGACCAGGTGTCTGTAACCTGGGCTGGATGTGGCATTGCCTGACTGCCTTGATCATGATGTGCCCAACAGCCGCCCTAACTTGGGGTCATCTGTTCCATGAGCTCACACGTGTCTTTGGTGAGGGCCATGAGTGTGGAGGGTGGAGACAGGCCTTTTGAGACATGTAGCTGAAGGCACGGGAGCAATGTGCCCAGTGGCCACCTTTGAAACATCCCAGGAACGACAGGTGGGAAATGCCTTTCCTCTCCCATCCCTGAGGGTCACACCTCATGCTGGGTGGCAGGGATGGTGGTCGTGGTGGTGATGGTGCTTATTATTATTTGAGTCAGAATCTCAGCCTGTCGCCAATGCCAGAGCATTGGGCCACACTCACAGACACTGTGGACACCACCTGCAGGGCTCAGGTGATACTCCTGCCTCAGCTCCCCGAGTGACTGGAACCACAGGCCTGTGCCACCATGCCTGGTTAATGTTTGGATTTATTTATGATGGCCAGGTTGAGTTCTCATCCCATGTCCCAGGCTGGTGTCGATCCTGCAGGCTCTGGCCCTTCATTCATCCTGGACTTTGAAGGTCTGGAATGCCAAGCTGAGTCACTGAGACTGGCCTGTGTTTGTGGTGGTGGTCATGGTTGGTATTATAAATCTGAGTCGGAGTCCCCCTGTTGCCCAGCCCGGAACACAGGAAACTGCTCTCAGTCACCATAGCCTCTACCTGCTGGACTCTGGAGATCCTCCTGCCACAGCCTCCCAAGTGGGTGGAACGAAAAGCATGCACCACCAATCTCGGCTCATTATTTCAGCTACTTTTAGATTCAAGTTCTGGACAAGGTGCCTGGGCTGGTCTCCAACCTAGAGACTCAGGACATCCTCACCTCAGCCTCCCAGAGCTCTGAGAGGACAGGCATGAGCAACCGTGCTGGACCTCCACACCCCTCTCAGGACCCTACCATGGGGTCCGCTCCCTTCAGATGACCTGTGATCTTGGAGAGGGTGGCTGGAATTGCCCACCGGGCCCTCCACATGGGGAGCACCTGGAGCATGGGCATGTCTCCACCAGGACACCAACCCCTCCTCCTGAATTGTTCCCCAGGGTGGACCTGCAAGCTCCTCTCAGGGGGCACCTCAAGGAAAGGGAAGGCGTGACTCTCAAACCTTCAGGGGGCAGCGATGGCCGGGCAACTCACACTTGTCTCCTCGGCACTTGGGAAGGCTGAGATCGGAGATGACCAGAACCTGAGAGATCCAGATCAGGGCGGACACCATTGCAAGACCCCACCTCGACCCCAATCAAAACTCAGAAAACCTTGAGTGAAGGCATACCTCGGCAGGAGGATCACCTGTGGCCCAGAGTTCAAGACAAGGCAGGAAACCAGGATGTTGATCAAATGGAAAGCCTTTGAACGCAGCAGTTTGGGAGACCCAGGCCAAGTGAATGGCTCGATTTGAGCAGTTTGAGAGCAGTTTGGGCAACCTAGTGAGGAAAGAAAAGAAAGAAATAAAGAAAGAAAGAGAGAGAGAGAGAGAGAGAGAGAGAGAGAGAGAGAGAGAGAGGAAGGAAGGAAGGAAGGAAAGAAGGAAGAAAGGAAGGAAGAAGAAAGAAAGAAAGAAAGAGAATGAAAGGAAGGAAGGAAGGAAGGAAAGAAAGAAAGAAAGGAAGAAAGAAAGAACGAAAGAAAAGAAAGAAAGAAAGAAAGAAAGAAAGAAAGAAAGAAAGAAAGAAAGAAGGAAGGAAAGAAGGAAAGAAAAAAAGAAATTCTCCTGCAAATCTTATGCCCTCAGTCCTTGCCCTCCCCACATAGGAAGGTACCCCAAGCTTGGTATCTTTCAACCCCAACCCCCCCAATGACATCCCCCGCTATAGTGCAAGAATTTCCAAACATCTCTGACTGGGTTCCTGCCAGCTCTCCTCTCCGATGTGTGATGTTCCCCAGGTAGGCCGCCCCTCTGACTTGGCAACAAGTATGTTCCAACAAGAAAGGCCAGAGACACATCCCTCACCCGGGGACATTTCTTTCCCTCCAATCCCATTTTTCCTGGCTCTAAAGCCAGTCGCCCTGTGAACACACCATGCACAGTTCAGAATGTGTGTACGACACTCATGTTTTTGAAGACAGGGTCTGGTTCTGTGGCCCAGGCTTGTGCCCAGGAACATGACCATCATTCACTGCCTGCATCAAAATCGCAGGTTCCAGTGATCCTCCCACCTCAGTCTCCTGAGTGACCGGAACGATGGACACCTCAACCTTAGACACCGTGTTTGGTTGGGTGTGGAAACGTGGTCTCCCTGCATGGCCCGGGCTGGCCCTGGCCTCCTGGGCTTCACCATCCTCCCTCCTCAGCCTCCCAGAACACTGGAATTCCAAATGTGGGATGCTGTGCCAGACTTTCCGGTTCATTTTTGATGAAGGATGGAAGCCAGGCTCTGGGACTTAGCCTCGTCATCCTAACACTTTGGGAGGCCAAGGCCAGCAGTCAGCCCAAGCCTGTGGGTCAAGACCCACCCAGGCACTATGACAACACTTGTCTCTACCCTCCATCCCAAATGAGCAAGGTGTGGTGGCACGTACCTGTCATTCTGGCTCCTAAGATGGCCGGGTGAAAGATCATGGGAGCCCAAGCTGCAATGGCCAGAAGTGAGTCACCACCCTCCAGCCTGGGCAATGGCATGAGACTCCAACTCAAAGAAAAAATGAAAAAAAGAAGAGCATCCAGTTGTGTATGGAGTTGGGATCATCGTGAAAAGACAGAGATCATCTGTGAAGAGGCCCCAGCCTTGGGCCAAGAGTTCCCAAAAGATGGTGGTTCAGCAAACAATTAGGCTGTGGCTTTGCAAGGCCAAGTCGGGGGACCACTGGAGCCTGGAAGTTCAAGACCAACCTGGGTCATGTAGCAAGATCTCATCACTCCCCAGACCGCAAACACTCAAGTTGAGTGTGGTGACTTCTGCAGTTCCAGCTATATGGGATGTGGTGGCCTCCATTCCCCAACGTGTCTTCGTGTCGCCCCCTCTGACAGCACATTTGATTCCAAGCCAGACAACTTGGATCACAGCCATCAGCCCTGCACCCTGGGTATCTGAGGCAGGAAGTTCCCTGATCTGGAGTCGGATACCAGCCTGGGAGCCGTGGCCAGACCTTATCACGACAAGGGGTCCCCAAAATCGAGTTAGGCGTTGTTGCCCCTGGAGTCCTGGCTGCTTGGTGGCTGAGGTGGGAGGATCTCCTGAGCCCCACAGGTTGAGGCCTCAGGAGCCACGATCATGCCACTGCACTCCAGCCTGTCTGACGGAGACTACAGTGACAAAATAGATGCCTATCACGTGTGCCATGAAGAGAGTCCACAACGCTCCAGGAAAATGTTAGCTTGGGCAGGGGAGGATGGAGTGATCAGGAGAGGAAGGGGCTCTCTCCCCACCGAAAGGTGGCAGACCGGGCGACTGGAGCCTTGGCAGGTCACAGCATTGCCAGATCACCTTGATTGCTCTGTGCACGATGGCTGCCCTAACTCAGGGCCCTCTGTTCCATGTGCTCACACACGTCTTGGCTGTGGGTCACTAGTGTGGAGGGTGGAGGTAGGCCTTCTGGGACATGTGGCTGAAGGTGTGGGACGGACGTGCCTGGTGGCCACCTTTGAAACATCTTGTGAATGACAGGTGGGAAAGTGCCTTTTCATCTCCCATTCCTGAGGGTGACAACTTGCGCTGGGTGACTGGGGTCGTGGTCGTGGTGGTGTTAGTGCTTATTATTATTTGGAGTTGGAATCCTGCTCTGTCACCCAGGCTGGAGCACAAGGGCATGCTCACAGACACCACAGACTCCATCTGCAGGGCTTAGGTGATCCTCCCACCTCAACCTCCCGATTGGCTGGAACCACAGGTCTTTGTCACCACGCCTGGCTAATCTTTGGACTTATTTTTGATGGATGAGTCGAGGTCTTGCCCCATGTACAGGTCTGGTGTCAAGCCCACAGGCTCAGACTGTCCACTTGCCTGGGTCTCTGAAGGGCCGGGATGCCAGGCTGAGCCCCTGAGCCCAGAATGTGGTTGTGGTGGTGGTGGTTGATATTGTTCTGAATCGGAGTCCTGCTCTGTCACCTAGGCCTGAGCATATGGGACCGCACTCAGTCAACACAACCTCCACATGATGGGCTCTGGTGATCATCCCGCCATGGCCTCCCAAGGGGCTAGAACAAAAGGCCTGCATCACCAAGCTCGCTGCTTTTTTTGGCTTCTTTTAGAGATGAGGTCTGGCAAGGTGCCCAGGTTGGTCTCGAACTCGGGGGCTCATCCTCTCACCTCGGTCTCCCAGAATACCAAGAAGACAGGTGTGAACCCCCATGCTGGGCCTCCACACCACTCTCGGGGTCCCACCATGAGGTCCTCTCACTTCTGAAGACCTGGGATCCCAGAGAAGGTAGCTGGAACCCCCCCCATGCCTGGCACATTGGTGTGTCTCTGCCAGGAAGCCCACCCCTCCTCCCACCTTGTTCCCCAGGGTGGACCTGCTAGTTCGTCCCAGGGGCAGACACGGGGAAAGGGAGGGTGTGACTCAAACTTTCAGGGGAGTAGGGATGGCCGGGTGACTCATGCCTCTCTCTTGGCACTTGGGGAGGCCAAGACAGAAGATGGCAGGAGCCCGGGAGCTCCAGACCAGGCTGGAAACCATTGTAAGACATCACCATGACCTCAACCATAACCCACAAATCCTTGGTTGAGGGCATGCCATGGCGAGAGGATAGCCTCTGACCCAGAGTTCAAGAGACCAGGCAGGAGACCAGGATGTCGACCAAATAGAAAGTCTGTGATCCCAGCAGTTTGGGAGGTCCAGTTGAGACGATGGCACGAGTTGGGCAGGTTGAGAGCAGCCTGGTCAACCTACCGAGGAAAGAAAAGAAAGAAAGAAAGAAAGAAAGAAAGAAAGAAAGAAAGAAAGAAAGAAAGAAAGAAAGAAAGAAAGGAAGGAAGGAAGGAAGGAAGGAAGGAAGGAAGGAAGGAAGGAAGGAAGGAAGGAACGAGGTAAGGAAGAAAGGGAAGAAAGAAAGAAAGAAAGAAAGAAAGAAAGAAAGAAGGAAAGAAAGAAGGAAAGAAGGAAAGAAATCCATTTTCCTGCAAACATTCTGTTCTCAATCCTTCCCCCCCACATGTGAAAGTCCCCCAAGCTCGGCACCTTTCAACCCCAACCAAACCAAATGGCTGCCCTAGCTTTGGTGCAGGAGTTCCAAGGCTACCTGGAGGGTTTCCTGCCAGCTCTCCTCTCTGAGCTGTGAAATGTGCCCCAGGCAGGTCTACCTTATGACTTGGCAATGAGGACCTTCCACAAAGAAAGGCCAGGGACACATCTCTTACTGAGGACATTTCTTCCCCCAATCCCATTTTTCCTGGCTCTAAATCCAGGCGCCCTGTGAACACAACACTCACAGTTGAGAATCTGTGCACGATTCTCATGTTTTGGAGACAAGGTCTGGCTCTGTGGTCCATGCTGGGTCCTAAAGACACGACAACCATTCACCACCAGCCTCGAAATTGTGGGCTGTGGCAATCCTCCTGCCTCAGCCTCTGGAGTGGCCGGTACAATGGGCACTTTGACTCTAGACCTCCTGTTTGGTTGGGTGTGGAAACGGGGTCTCCCCGTGTGGCCCGGGCTGACCTTGGGCTCCTGGGTTCCGGCCTTTTTCCCACCTCAGCATCCCAGAGAACTGGGATTCCAAACGTGGGCAGCCGCATCAGGCCTTCTGGTTGGTTTTTGGTGAAGGATTGAGGCCAGGCTCTGGGACTCAGCCTCGTCTTCCTAGCACTTTGGGAGGCAGAGGACATCAGCCAGCCTGAGCCTGTGAGCCAAATACTGCCCAAACACCTTGGCGAGAATTGTCTCTACTCTCCATCCCAAATAAGCTGGGTGTGGTGGCACATGCCTGTCATTCCAGCTCCACGGACAGCCGAGGAAAGACTCATGGGAGCCTGGCAGGCCAAGGCTGCGGTGGACAGAAGCAACCCACCACCCTCCATCCTGGGCGATGGAGTGAGACTCTGACTCAAAGAAAAAATGAACAAGAAAAAAGAAGAGCATCCATTTGTGTATGGAGTTGGGGTCATCATGAACAGACAGAGATCATTTGGGAAGGAGGCCCCAGTATTGGGTCTAGAGTTCTCGAAAGACAGTTTATCAGCAGGCAATTGAACTGTGGCTTTGGGAGACTAAAGTGGGGAACCACTGGAGACCAGGAGTTCGAGACCAGCCTGGGCCACTTAGCGATTTCTCGTCTCTCCCCAGAATGCAAGCACTGGATTTGCCTGTGGTGGCACCCGTGGTCCTGGCTACACAGGATGTGGTGTCCTGTGTAGCCGTGTCCCCACTGACAGAACTATCGAGTCCACGCTGAGCACCGTGGCTCATGACCATCAGCCCCATGCCCTGGGATGCCAAGGCAGGAGGCTGCCTGAACCCAGGGGTTGGAGACCAGCCCAGCAATGTGGCCAGACCTTGTCTCAGCAAGACATCCCCAAAATTGAATCAGGCATGGTGGACCCAAAGTCCCACTTGTTCGGGTCTGAAACGGGAGGACCTCCTGAGCTCCGCAGGTCGAGGCTCCAGGATCCATGATTGTGCCACCATACCCCAGCCAGGCCAACAGAGACACTGGCAACAGAAATGACTCCTCCAATGAGCATCAGGACAGGCGTCCACAGCTCCCCATGAAAGGTCCATGAGGGTGGGGGATGATGGAGTGATTGGGACAGGAAGGGGCCCTCTCACAATCCAAAGTTGGGAGTCTGGCCACCATAACCT
>NW_007231182.1:0-11589 GCF_000164805.1 Carlito syrichta | reverse complement strand
AGATAATCTCTTCAGCGATTTGTGATTGATTGTACAAATTTGGTTGTTGTTATCAACCAGCTCTCTGAGTGCTGAGTTTCAGAGAGAGAAGCCCTGGTTGAGTATCTGTCAAAAGAGTTCAACCATGAAGAAAAAGCCAAAACGAAAACATCCGGAAAGCAAGCACTGCCCCTTGAATAAAAAGAAAAGAGGTATGTTTCAAAATATTGTCAGAACCCAGGCTGACCAGGAATTTCCTCCCCAAAAAAGAAGAAGAGGGCATTCATAGGTGGAGTGAAGGTAGACAGAAATAAGTGCAACAGGGGAAGAGACCAAGGAGGGAGGAAAGATGGGGGAGAGAAATATACTCACCATCCTAGTCTTTCTTAGACCTGGTCAACTGAGAGCAAAGAGAATGTTTAGATGACCTGGGTCCTTGTGTTTTCCACTTAACCTGTGCCGAGTACAGAAAGTCAACCTGGATTACTCTCAAAGACATAATGGTTGGTTAGTTTACACTAGTTATTCTTTAAAAAATAAAAGATATCCTTTTATTTGATATCTTTCTGAAGACACTGGAGAAATAAAATTTTAATATAGTTCTAATGACACTTTGTTCTTTTATTGGCCCATAGAAGTGAAGGAACCATTGGGAAATAAAAGTTCCAGCACTGAAAAACTGGTTTTGCAGGGATGAGAGTATGAAGCAGAAAACAACTAATTTACTCAGGAGTAAAACCTGTATTGTTTCAGATGATGGAAATGTAAATGTGGCGTTCATACAAAAAATGAAATATTAAAAAATAGGGCATACTTGCAAACACACACATTCACTCACAAGATACCATGTTGCAAGATAAGATTAAAGAGAGGGAAGACGACTTGGAAACTAGACAGTCGTCATTGCCATGCAGACTAAGAGTATAAATATAAATCCTATGAGGAAGGACCTCTCCTCTGTGGTAAGAGGGGACAGACTGAAGCCAACACCCACCTTTTAAACAGTGGCTCACATATTGCTAAGTAGAATTTCACATTTGCAACAATGTTTGGAGTTTTTGAAGATAGCCTGAAGGGTGAAGTGGTCTTCCTTTCACCTTCACTAGAATTAGTGCATATTCCAAGATATTATCTCGTATAAACTGTGAGTCATAAAAGACAAGCACACCTTCTCACATGTACACACATAACGCACCGCCAGGAAGATAATTATTTATTTCTGAAACAATTTTCCACTTTTGATATACCTGTCTGATTATTTGTCTCTCATAAAAATATTCTATCCCAATTTCATTAGAGTAGACTAGGCCAAAATTACCAGTACACAATGAATCTACTTCTTGCTCCGTAACAATTCAGGATATATACCATGGCAATAAGGCAATTTCCTCTATGATGTAATTCATATGCCGGAACTGATGAAAACTGTGTCATCATCAACATGAAGTTTTCAGAGACACACTGGGTTACTGTATCAAGAAAGAACTGAAGGGTACATGGGTTTGTGTGTCTCTGCATGGGAGTGGCCCGTGTCCCGACACTCATGTTCTCTTGCAGAAAAGTTAATCACATGGAAAGTCCAACTACAGGGAGGTTGATGAATATCATAAAATTGTCTGCCCAGGGAGAAAGAAGCTATGTACATTTGTTCTGTTCCACAAAGATCATGCATGGTGGAAATCCAATCTTTCAAGACATATACAGACCCAATAAATACTACTGTGTATTTACAGCTTTTAGTAGTAGGCCCCGGATTATAATATCCATGAGGATAGAAGTCACATATGTTCACTGAACATGTGACATCGTGTTCCTTAATTGTATAAGGATAAGTACAAGCACTGAAACATCAAGCATGAACCACATATTTTCTATATTTCTCAGAAAATCAATATATGCCAGAACATTGGCAACCAGAAGAGGAGGGGCTGTGTCCAAGCGAAGACACAATAGCCGAGGAGGCTCCTGTTTCCCTGCAAGACACCTCCTCACTCGAACACCAGCCCGATTCTGCAGGTAAGGGGCAATTAATGAACAGGGTGCAGAAGATATGCTGGGATCTAGGCACAGCCCAGGGATCAGTTGACACAAGGCTTTGCAGTCGAGAAAAAAAACTGAAAATAACTCTCAGCATTTGTAAACATGACTAGCAGTAGAGGCAAAAAATTCTAAAGGGAATGCAACTAAGAGAACTGGAACAGGCTGAAGGAAAATCCGGGTTTTACTTAGGGAGATGGTGGAAAAGGGCCTAAGAGGATAAGACTTTTGTCAGAGGATCAAAGACAGAGACAATATGAGACAGCAGAGAGTGTGTTACATTTTCAGGAAGGTCTGAAATCACAAACAGATTAATAGTGGCAAATAGTGCAAAGTGATAAGATCCTCAAGAGCTAAAGATGGGGTACACTGTAGAGACACCCAATCTAAGGTCCCTTCATACCCATATATTTTCATTTCCAATATTCTCAAATTTATCCTGATACAGATCCATCTAAACTCTCTATTCTCATCATTCATTTCCTTCTACTCTTCTAACTTACTATAAAATACTAAATCGTTACATTTTAACTGCACAGCACATACATTTCTCAAATTTGCTTTTTCTTAACTTCATGTTTTCAACATCACAATCTCTAATTCACATGAGGAATCGGCTCTTGTAGAACTCTAGTTCACATTAACAACACATGAAACTATTTCAATCATATAAGCATTTCTCAACCACCTCTTTGCTCCCAGTTCCTTACTCAGTTTACATAAAAGGCTACATGATCTTTCTTATCTATCTGTTACCAGTTCAGTCTATAACACTTTCATCATCTCTGCAGAGCTCAAAAATTACTCAGATACACGCAGGCTTTCATATAAAGCAAAATCTTATTATGTACGTGCATACACATCAATAGCACATGTCATACAGATGCCATGATGCATGGAAAATGAATACCTACACAAGCACAAAACTATGCTGCAAACACCCAAACTCATCACACTCAGACAACTTCACAAAAAATGGCAATCTCACTCCCTGCACTCAATACATAAAATGACTAAAAAAGACAGATAAACACAGACATGTACATACCTCAGAATATGCTCACAAAAGTGGACAAACTACGTAATAGTGTAGACACACCCTAAATTTCACCATGTTCACAACAAAATGGCACATCAAACACTCTCTAGCAACCTTAATGAAAAACTCAACATATTCTCAGAAGTTATAGCTTCGTTGTAGTCTTAATAGAGGTTTATGAACAGAAAAGATGAGTTATTTTGTTAAGAACTTGAGTATGCCGTGTGTTTACTGAAGCTTGTGAAATTCAACTCATAGCCATTTCCATTGGAAATGCAGATTAAAGGATATAAGAGAAACAAACAGGGGATCTGCATGACATCTTCAAATCCATGAAATACTCAGAGTTGATTCCAAAACCACACTTGTGATGACATGAAAAACCGGTCAGAATTTATAAACAGGTACAACTCTGAGATAGGTTGTGAGTACAGTGGATGGAGATGAAAACTTTAGTCCTGTATGTGCAGGGAACTCTGGCAAAGGTGACACCACAGAGCTGGTCAAGTGACAGCTGTGCTAAGAGTCAGTAAGCATCTGAGAGAGGATATGTGACCAAAGTTGAAAGGTGCAGGCTAAAGTCAGTCCCGGGTCTCACTGTAGGATCCTAATGACACTCAGAATGTCTGAAGATGATGCTGGACGCAGGGGGTGCCATTCAGTGGATTCTTTCTGGGAATTTCTTATTTCAGATAAATAAAAAATATTGACAACAAAAAACATGGGCCGCTTCCCATGTAAGTCGGCAAGATTTGAAGTTTCTGATACTACAAAACAACACATGCCACCATGGGTAATTCAGGCACAAACAAGCACATCATTCCAACAAATATTTGGGTAACAAGATTTGGAAATTTAAAGTCACTGAATCATAATATTCATGAGGAGAATACATGTGTGTTACTGCACATAGTATTTGTTGATTGCCTCCTTACTGCAATAAAAAAAAAAATTCATGGATCTGATTCTCCTTCTTTTCCCCAGAGATAATAGTGAAAGATCCCCATAATTATGAGCATTTCTTGGCTCAAGACGTCAAGAAGACATCCGAAGATGCCAACTCTGACTCTGTGACCTGGGACTCCTCTTTTAACAAGCACATCCAAAGAGGTATAGGGAATAAGGAGTGGTGGGACAAGAATGCAGGTCCAAAGGCGGGATGGAAAGATGAGCTAGAATTGGAAATAAGCTCATTTGCTTCACAACTGACACCAATCATCCCTTCTTTCGGGGACTACTCAGGGTCTCTGTTTCCACTGAATGAGAAGAATTGAACTATGTACACTTTCCTATTTTCATTGGTAGAGACTCCTACACGATACAGATAGAAACGATAAAACTTCAGGAGAAATGTAGAAGCACATTTTTAGAAGAGGTGTCTTGGGCAGGTGTGTGAAGTCTTCATTTGATACCTCCAGTACCATGTCCACTTTCGGGGACCTTGAAAAAAGTTTTGTTATTTTTTGATTTGGAGTCTCACTCCAGTCGCCCAGAGTGGAGTGCAGTGGCCTCTTCCGGCCACCAAAGCCTCGACCGGCTGGTCTCCAGCAATCCTTCCAGCCAGCCTTCCACGTAGTTGGAACTATAGGCACGTGCTACCATGCCCGGCTACTTTTTTGATTTATTGTAGCGATAAGGTCTTGCTACCAGGCGGGTCTCGACTCTGCGGGCTCAGGCAATCCACTCACCTCAGCCTCCCAAAGGCGCGAGATTGCAGGCTGAGCCACCGAGCCCGGCTCAGAAAAGTTTTATGACTTTATTTATCTAGCTCACTAGAGTCCAATCCACTTAATTATATACTCCTATTTAGATCTATACCACTGAATCTCTCTTTTTCCCTTTCAATATAGAATTAATATAAACAAATAGGTCGATATACATATGTATTCCTTCATAAGACATTCTCAATATTATTTTTGCATAATTTCTCCAAATGGAAAATTTAGCTAATGATAAATTAAAACATTTAATTTTTAGTGACTACATATTGTTTTTTAGACATGATTCACAATTTCCAATATTCTGTGTCCATAGTCAAAAATATCACACACGGTATACCCAGTCTTCTTGGCACATTCTCTCCATACATATTTTTCACAACTTCCTTTTACTTCTGTTTTGGAGGTTTGAATGAGAAAAATCACCTTAATTTCTCGGAGAGCAGGTCCCATGTTGGGAACACTCCACGTATATTTTTAAAAAATAAACACCTCAAATGATGTTTCGCAATTTTTCTGGAATATTTTTCCCAAGAAATTCATTATGCTAAAGAGCATGACCTTAGACATGTCCGATAATCCCAGATCAGTCTCAATCCTCAGAAAAGAGTTTGTCTGCCTCAGATTACTTATCCTGTGTCTCCATCCCAGAAAGTTCTTTGATGATAAGGATACTTATGTAGACCAAATGTGAAATCTGAGCTGAGACAGGAGGGGCAACAGAGTTGCTCATCCCAACTCTTCCTGAGGTTACTTTCCTGCTAAGTCAGAAAGGATGCTGGGATCTAGGCATAGCCAAGGGATCAGTTGACACAAGGCTTTCCAGTCCAGAAAAAAAAACTGAAAATGCCTCTCAGCATTTGTAATAATGACTAGCAGTAGAGGCAATAAATTCTAAAGGGAAGGCAACTAAGAAGACTGGAACAGGCTGAAGGAAAAACCGGGTTTTACTTAGGGAGATGGTGGGAAAGGGCCTCAGAGGATAAGACTTTTGTCAGAGGAGCAAAGACAGAGACAATATGAGACAGCAGAGAGTGTGGTACATTATCAGGAAGGTCTGAAATCACAAAAAAGGTTAGTAGAGGCAAATAGTGATAAGTGATAAGAGCCTCAAGAGCTAAACATGGGGCATACTACAGAGACACCCAATCTAAGGTCCCATCATTCCCATATATTTTCATTTCCAATATTCTCAAACTTATCTTGATACAGATCCATCTAAACTCTCTATCCGTATCATTCATTTCCTTCTACTTTTCTAACTTGCTATAAAATACTAAATCTTTACATTTTAACTGTACAGCACATAAATTTCTCAAATCTGCTTTTTCTTAACTTCATGTTTTCAACATCACAATCTCTAATTCACATGAGGAATCGCCTCTTGTAGAACTGTGGATGACATTAACAACACATGAAGCTACTGCAATCACAAAAGAAAGCGCTTCTGAACATTTCTTTGTTGCCAGATTCTTACTCAGTTGATGTAAATGGCTACATGATCTTTCATATCTATCTGTGACCACTTCAGTCTATAACACTTTCATCATCTCTGCAGAGCTCACCTATTACTCAGATCCACGCAGTCTTTCATATAAAGCAAAATCCTATTGTGTAAGTGCATACACATCAATAGCACATGCCATACAGATGACATGATGCATGGAAAATGAATACCTACACATGCACAAAACTATGCTGCAAAAACCCAAACACATCACACCAGATAACTTCACAAAAAATGGCAATCTCACTCCCTGCACTCAATACATAAAATTGCTAAAATAGACAGATAAACACAGACATGTATATACCTCAGGATATGCTCATGAAAGATGATATACTACGTGATAGTGTAGACACACCTTAAATATCATCATGTTCACAACAAAATGGCACATCAAACACTCTCTAGCAACCACAGAGAAAAACTCTACATATTCTCAGAAGTTACAGGTTGGTTGTAGTCTTAATAGAGGTTTATGAACAGAAAAGATGAGTTATTTTGTTTAGAACTTGAGTATGCCGTGTGTTTCTTGAAGCTTGTGACATTCAACTCATAGCCATTTGCATTTGAAATGCAGATTAAAGGAAATAAGAGAAACAAACTTAGGATCTGCATGACATCTCGAAATTCATGAAATAGGCAGAATTGATTCCAAAACCACAGAAAGATGACATGTAAAACCAGTCTAAATTTATAAACAGGGACAAATCTGGGATAGGTTGTGAGTATGGTGGATGGTGATGAAAGATTTAGTCACAGCCCTATATCTCCCGGGAACACTGACAAAGGTGACACCACAGATTGGACAAGTGACAGCTGTGCTAAGAGTCAGTAAGTATTCAAGAGAGGAGATGTGGCCAAAGTTGTAAGGTGCAGGCTAAAGCCAGTCCTGGGTCTCACTGGAGGATCCTACTGACACTCAGAATCTGTGAGTTCTCATAAGACTGGGGAACAGCACAATTCCGGCAACAAAGGCCAGAAGGGCAGATATCTGAAGATGATGCTGGAGGCATGGGGGGCCAGTCAGTGGGTTTTTTGTGCGAAATTCTCATGTCAGATAAATAAAAATATTGACAACAAACAACATGGGCACCTTCCCATGTAAACCGGCAAGATTTGAAGTATCTGATACTACAAAACAACACATGCCACCATGGGTAATTCAGCCACACCCAAGCACATCATTTCAACAAATATTTGGATAAAAAGATTTGGAAATTAAAATCACTGAATCATAATAATCATGAGGAGAATGCATGTGTGTTATTGCACATAGTATTTTTTGATTGCCTCGTTACTGCAAATAAAAAGAAAAAATCACGGATCTCATTCTCCTTCTTTTCCCCAGAAATAATAGTGAAAGATCCCCATAATCATGAGTGTTTCTTGGTCCACGACGTCAAGAAGACATCCGAAGACGCCAACTCTGACTCTGTGATCTGGGTCTCCTCTTTTAAGAAGCACATCCAAAGAGGTATAGGGATAAAGGAGTGGTGGGACAAGAATGCAGGTCCAAAGGCGGGACAGAAAGATGAGCTAGAATTGGAATTAAGCTCATTTGCTTCACAACTGACACCAATCATCCCTTCTTTCGCGGACTACCCAGGGTCTCTGATTCCACAGAATGAGCAGAATTAAACTATGTACATTTTCCTATTTTCATTGGGAGAGACTCCTACACAATACAGATAGAAAAGATAAAACTTCAGGGGAAATGTAGAAGCACATTTTTAGAAGAGGTGTCTTGAGCAGGTGTGTGAAGTCTTCATTTGATACCTCCAGTACCATGTCCAGTTTAGGGGACCTTCAAAAAAGTTTTATGACTTTATTTATTGATCTAGCTAGCATCCAATCCACTTAACTTTATATTCCTATTTAGATCTACACCACTGAATCTCTCTTTTTCTCTTTCCATATAGAATTAATATAAACAAATAGGTTGATATACATATATGTTCATTCATAAGACAATCTCAATATTATTTTTGCATAACTTCTCCAAAAGGAAAATTGAGTTAATGATATAATAAAACATTTAAATTTTAGTGAATACATATTGTCTTTTAGACATGATTCACTATTTCCAATATTCTGTCTTCATCGTCAAAAATATCACACACTGGATACCCAGTCTTCTTGACACATCCTCTACATACATAATTTTCACAACGTCGTTTTAACTTATGTTGTGGAGGTTTCAATGGGAAAAATCACCTTAACTTCTGGGAAAGTAAGTCCCATGTTGGGAACCCTCCATGTATATTTTTTAAAAATAAACAGCTCAAATGATTTTTCTCAATTTTCTGGAATATTTTTCCCCAGAAATTCATTATGCTAAAGAGCATGACCTTAGACATGTCCGATAATCCTAGATCAGTGTCAGACCTCAGAAGAGTTTGTCTTCCTCAGAATACTTATCTTGTGTCTCCACTCCAAGAAAGTTCTTTGATGATATGGATAGTTATATAGACCAACTGTGAAATCAGAGCTGAGACAGGAGGGGCAACAGCGTTGCTCATCCCATCTCTTCCTGAGGTTACTTTCCTGCTAAGTCAGAAGGGATGCTGGGATCTAGGCATAGTCCAGGGATTAGTTGACACAAGGATTTCTAGTCCAGAAAAAAAACAGAAAATGCCACTCAGCATTTGTAATAATGATTAGCAGTAGAGGCAATAAATTCTAAAGGGAAGGCAACTAAGAGGGCTGGAACAGGTTGAAGGAAAAACCAGGTTTTACTTAGGGAGATGGTGGGAGAGGGCCTAAGAGGATAAGGCTTTTGTCAGAGGAGCAAAGACAGAGACAATATGAGACAGCAGAGAGTGTGTTACACAGCCAGGAAGGTCTGAAATCACAAACAGGTTAATAGAGGCAAATAGTTTCAAGTGACAAATTCCTCAAGAGCTAAACGTGGGGTACACTGTATAGACTCCCTATCTAAGGTCCCATCATACCCCTGTATTTTCATTTCCAATAATCTCCAATTTATCCTGATACAGATCAATCTAACTCTCTATTCTCACTATTCATTTCCTTCTACTCTTCTAACTTACTATAAAATCTAGATCTTTACATTTTAACTGCACAGCACATACATTTCTCAAAATTGCATTTTCTTAATTTCATGTTTTCAACATCACAATCTCTAATTCACATGAGGAATCGGCTCTTGTAGAACTCTAGTTGACATTAACAACACATGAAGGTATTGCAAACATATAAGCATTTCTCAACACCTCTTTGTTGCCAGGTTCCTTACTCAGTTTACATAAAAGGCTACATGATCTTTCTTATCTATCTGTTAACAGATCAGTCTATATCACTTTCATCGTCTCTGCAGAGCTCAAAACTTACTCAGATCCACGCAGTCTTTCATATAAAGCAAAATCCTATTTTGTAAGTGCATATACATCAGTAGCACATGCCATACAGATGACATGATGCATGGAAAATGAATATCTACACACGCACAAAACGATGCTGCAAACACCCAAACATATCACACTCAGACAACTTCACAAAAAGTGGCAATCTCACTCCCTGCACTCAATACATAAAATTGCTAAAAATGACAGATAAACACAGACATGTACATACCTCAGAATATGCTCACGAAAGATGACAAACTACGTAATGGTGTAGACACACCTTAAATTTCACCATGTTCACAACAAAATGGCACGTCAAACACTCTCTAGCAACGTCAGAGAAAAACTCAACATATTCTCAGAAGTTATAGCTTGGTTGTAGTCTTAATAGAGATTTATGAACAGAAAAGATGAGTTATTTTGTTAAGAACTTGAGTATGCTGTGTGTTTACTGAAGCTTGAAAAATTCAACTCATAGCCATTTCCATTGGAAATGCAGATTAAAGGAATTAAGAGAAACAAACTTGGGATCTACATGACATCTCGAAATCCATGAAATACGCAAAATGATACCAAAACACACAAATGATGACATGTAAACCGGTCCGAATTATAAACAGGGACAATTCTGAGATCGGTTGTGAGTACGGTTGATGGAGAGGAAAAATTTAGTCACAGCCCTGTATGTGCAGAGAACACTCACAAAAGTGACACCACAGACTTGGTCAAGTGACAGCTGTGCTAAGAGTCAGTAAGCATCCAAGAGAGGAGATGTGACCAAAGTTGTAAGGTGCAGGCTAAAGCCAGTCCTGGGTCTCACTGGAGGATCCCACTGACACTCAAAATCTGTGAGTTTTCCTAAGACTGGGAAACAGCACAATTCTGGCAACAGAGGCCAGAAGGGCAGATATCTGAAGATGATGCTGGATGCAGGGGGAAAAAATCAGTTGATTCTTTCTGGGAAATTCTCATTTCAGATAAATAATAGTATTGACAACAAATAACATGGGAACCTTCCCATGTAAGCTGGCAAGATTTGAAGTTTCTGATACTACAAAACAACACATGCCACCATGAGTAATTCAGCCACACTCAAGCATATCATTCCCACAAATATCTGGATAACATGATCTGGAAATTAAAAGTCACTGAATGAAAATATTCATGAAGAGAATGCCATGTGTGTTACTGTACATAGTATTTGTTGATTGCCTCGTTAATACAAAAAAAAAAATCATGGATCTGATTCTCCTTCTTTTCCCCAGAGATAATAGTGAAAGATCCCCATAATTATGAGCGTTCCTTGGCCGACGACGTCAAGAAGACATACGAAGACGCCAACTCTGACTCCGTGATCTGGGTCTCCTCATTTAAGAAGCACATCCATAGAGGTATAGAGATAAAGGAATGGTGGGACAAGAATGCAGGTCCAAATGCGGGATGGAAAGATGAGCTAGAATTGGAATTAAGCTCATTTGCTTCACAACTGACACGAATCATCCCTTCTTTCGTGGACTACCCAGGACTCTGATTCCACTGAAAGAGCAGAATTGAACTATGTACATTTTCCTATTTTCATTAGAAGAGACTCTAACACTATACCGAAAGAAAAGATAAAACTTCAGGAGAAATGTAGAAGCAGATTTTAAGATGAGGTGTCTTGGGCAGGTGTGTGAAGTCTTCATTTGATACCTCCAGTACCATGTCCAGTTTAGGGGACCTTGCAGAAAATTTTTTTATTGTTTTTTTTGAGTTGGAGTCTCACTCTGTCGCTCAGACTGGAGTGCAGTGACTACTCCCGGACACCACAGCCTCTACCAACTGGGTTCCGGCAATCCTTCCGCCTCAGCCTTCCACGTAGTTGGAACTACAGACGCGTGCTACCACGCCCAGTTACTTTTCTGATTTATTGTAGAGATGAGGTCTCGCTGCCCAGGTGGGTTG
>NW_007231181.1:0-12601 GCF_000164805.1 Carlito syrichta | reverse complement strand
CTTCAATTAGTTGGCTGGTGAGCAAGCCGACTAGCTAGCTAACCGGTTGGCCTGTGAGCAAGCCAAGAAGTTAGTTGTCCTATTGGCTGGCGAGCAAGCTGACTAGTTTGGTGACCGGTTGGCATATGAGGGAGCCGACTAGTAAGCTGACCTAATCAAAAGAGAGCGAGTCCACTAGTTAGACGACCAGCTAACTGAGTTGATAGCCAACTAGTGATCTAAATACCTAGCTGATTTGTTAGCTGACTTAACTAGCTAGCTGACTAGCAAGTTGGCTATTTAGCTGACATAACTAGATAGCAAGCAAGCTATCTAGCTGTCTAGCTAGCTGACTTAACTAGCTAGCTAACTGGCTAGTTAGCTGGCTAGTTGACTTACCTATCTAGTTGACCATGTAGCTAGCTGACTAGCAAGCTGTATAGCTAGTTGACTTAACTAGCTAGTTGAATACTTAGCTGAGCTGCTTGCTGACTTAATTAGCAATCTGGATAGCTAGCTGACTTTACTAGCAGACTAGCAAGATGGCTGGATAGCTGGCTAGCCAAATGACTTAAGTAGCTAGCTGCATGTTTGGTTAGACTGTTAACCATCTGGCTTAACTAGCTAGCTACCTGGCTGGCTAGCTGGCTAGGGAGCAAACTAGCCAGATAGCGGGCTGCCCAGCTGGCCAGCCAGCCAGATTATTAGTTAGCTTCCTGGCTGGATAGTCGGATAGCCAGCTGGCTTAACTAGCCACCTAGCTAGCCATCCGTCTAGCCAGCTCACTTAACTTTCTGACTTAAGAAGGTGGCCATCGGGCTAGCCAGCTGACTTAATTAGCTAGCTACCTACCTAACCATGTGGCTAGCCAGCTGACTTAACCAGTTGACTTAAACAGGTAGCCAGCTGGCAAGCCAGATAAACGAGTGAGTGACCTAGCTAGAGTTGCCTAGAAACTTGAATCAATTAGCTGACAACCAGCTATCCAGCTGGTTTGCTGGCACACTCAACTACTTGACATAACTAGTTAGCCAGTTGTCTACTTAGCAGACAAAATTAGCTGACAACACTAGCAGCCTGGTGGCTAGCCAGCTGACTGAACTAGCTAGCTACAGTAGCTAGCCAGCTGGGAAGCCAGTTGAATTAACTAGCTGACTTAAATAGCTAGCCAGCTGGATAGCCAATTTACTTAACTAGTTTGTTATGTAGCTAGCCAGCTGGCAAGCCAGTTGACTTAACCAGCTGACTTAAATAGCTAGAAAACTGGCTGGACAGCTGACATAACTAGTTAGCTGCCTAGCTAGTCAGTAGTCTAGCCAGCTGACTTAATTTGGTTACTTAACTAGGTAGAGGGCTGGCTTTTTACCTGGCTAGCTGACTTAATGATCTAGCTGACTAGCTTGCTGATGACCTAGCTGACTTAACTAGCTAGCTGACTAGCAAGCTAGCTAGCTGACTAGTTAGCCACCTATCTCACTCGCTACCCACCTGCCAGACCAGCATGCTAACGAGTGTCTTAACTTGCCAGCCACCTAGTTAGCCAGCTGGCTAACCAGCTGACTTAACTAGATAGCCATCCGGCAAGCCAGCTGGCTTAATTAGCTATCCGTCTAGATAGCCAGCTGGCAAGTTTGCTATCTTAACTCACTGACTTAACTAGCTATCTACCTAGCTAACCAATTGGCTAGCCACTTGAACTTACTACCTGACTTTTACCAGCTAGCCAGCTGGCTAGCCAGCTGACTTAACTATCTGATTTAAATAGTTAGCCAGTTGGCTAGCTAGCTGCCTTAACTAACTGACATCACTAGCTAGACAGGTAGCTAGCCAGTTGAATTAACTAGCTAGATACCTATGTATCCTGGTGACTTGCCAGCTGACTTAACTACCTAGCTTCCTATCTTACTGGCGGGCTAGTGAGCTGAGTTCTCTAGGTTACGTAACTAGCTAGCCAGCTGGTAAGCCAGCTGACTTAACTAGCCTGCTACCCAAGCTAGGCTGGTGGCTATCCAGCTGACTTAACTAGCTGACTTAACTTGCTAGCTAGCAGACATAACTAGCTGACTTAATTAGCTAGCTACCGAGCAAACCAGCTCAATTTATTAGCTGAAATAACTAGCTAGCTTCCTAGCTAGCTATCTAGCAAGCAAGCCGACTTAAATAGCTGACTTAACTGACTGGATATCTAGCTAGCCAGTTGACTTTATTAAATGAAACAACTACTCAGACAGCTGTCTAGCCATCTGAATAAACTAGCTTTTTAAGCAGCTCTCAAGTTGGCTAGCCAACTGACTTAATGAGGTGACTTAACTAGCTAACCAGCTGATTACCCAGCAGACTTAACTAGTTGATTAACGAGTTAGGAAGCTGGCCAGCCAGGGGACTAAACTAGCTGGCATTACTAGTTATCCAGCTGACTAGCCAGCTGATTTAACTAGCTCTTTACCTCTCTAGCCATCTGGATAACCAGCATTCTTAACTAGCTGACTTAATTAGCTAGCCAACCGGTTAGCCAACTGACTTAACTAGGTCACTACCTAGCTAGCCATCTGGCTAGCCAGCTGACTTAACTAGCAGTTTTAACTAGCTGGCCTGCTTTCTAGCCAGTTGAATTAACTAGCTTGCTACATAGCTAGCCAGCTGCCTATACAGCTGAATTAACTTGGTGACTTATCTTGCTAGCCAGCTGTCTAGCTAGCTGACATAACTGGCAAGCTACATACCTAGCCAGCTGGCTATTCAGCTGACTTAACTTAGTCAATTATCTAGTCAGCAGGCTATCCAGCTGACTTAACTAACTGACTTAATGAAGTAGCCAGCCATCTAGCCAGAAGACTTATCTAGCTAGCTACCTAGCTAGACAGGTGAATAGTCAGCTGAGTAATCTATCTGACATAACAAGACACCTGATGGCTACCCAGCTGACTTAACTAGCTACATACCTACCTAGACCACTGGCTTGGCAGCTGACTTAACTACCTAACTTCCTAGCTAACCTGCTGTCCAGCGTGCTGACTTAACAATGTGACTTAACTAGCTAGGTAGCTGGCTAGCCAGCTGGCCTAACTAGCTAGCTATCCAGCTTGGAAGCTGGCTAGCATGCTGACTTAACTAGCCAACTTAACGAGCTAGCTACATAGCTAGCCAGCTGACTTAAATAGCTGTTTTAACTAGTTAGCTACCTAGCTTGCTGTCATGTAGCTAGCTGACTGAACTAGCTGACTTATCTATCTATATAGCTGACATATCTAACTTACCTAGCTAGTTTCCTAGCTAGCCAGAGGACTTAACCAGCATAAATAACTAGCGAGCCAGCAGGCTACCCATCTGATGTAACTTACTTTTCAACCAGCTACCCAGCTGGCTAGACAACTGACTTAATGAACTGACTTAACTAGAGAGCCAGCTAGTTAGCCAACTGACTAAATTAACTGACTTAACTAGCTGTCCAATTGGCTAGCCAGCTGACTTAATTGCCTAGCTGCATATGTATCCAGTAGTCTAGCCAGCTGATTTAACTAGCTGACTTAACGAAGTAGCCAACTGGCTATCCAGAATTAACTAGCTAGTTACCTAGCTAGGCAGCTGGCTAGCCAGCTGACTTAATTAGCTGACATAACTAGATAGATTGAAGGCTGGTCAGCTGACTTAACTAGATACCTACCTACATAATCTGCTGGCTTGCTAGCTTAATTTACTACCTACCTACCTAGCTAACCTGCTGTAAAGCACACTGACTTAACTAGGTTACTTAACTAGCTTGCCAACTGGCTAGCCAGCTGCATTAACTAGCTAGCAACCCTGCTAGGCAGCTGGCTATCCAGCTGACTTAACTAACTGATTAACCTAGCTAGACAGCTGCCTTATATAGCTGAGTTAACTAGCTGGCTAACAAGCTATCCAGCTGATTTAACTAGCTGACTTAACTATCTAGTAACCTAGCTAGAAAGCTGGCTGGCAAGATGACTTAACTAGCAGACGTAATCTGCTAGCCAGCTGACTGGCCAGCTGATTAACTAGCTAGCCAGCTGGCTGGCCAGCTGAATTAACTAGTTGACTTAAGCAGCTACCTAGCTGGCTAGCCAGCAGACTTAACCTGCTAGCTACCTAGCTGGCAAGCTGGTAAGCCAACTGAATTAACTAGCTGACATAACTAGTTATCCCCCTTGCTAGCCAGCTGACTTAACTAGCTTGCTACCTAGCTAGCCAGCTGGTTATCCAGCTGACTTAACAACCTGTCTTAACCAACTAGACAGCTTGCTAAGTAGTTGACTCACCTAGATGACTTAACTAGTTTTCCTTATGGCTAGCCAGCTCACTTAACTAGCTCTCACCTAGTTAACTAACTGGCTAGGCAGCTGAATTAACTAGCTGACTTGTTTAGCTAGTCTGCTGGCTAGACAACCGAGTTAACTATCTCACTACCTAGCTAGTCTGCTGTCAATCCACCTGACATAACTAGCTGACTTACATAGCTGGCTAGATTGTTAGTCAGCTGAGTTAACTAGCTTGCTATATAGCTAGCCAGCTGGCTAGCCAGCTGTCTTTAGGTGACTTAACTATCTTGCCAGCAGGCTAGACAGCTGACTTAACTATCTAACTACCTAGCTAGTCAGCTGTCAAGCCAGCTGACTTAACTAGGTGACCTAACTAGCTAGCCAGCTGGCTAGCAGGCTGATTTAAGGCCTAGCTACCTAGCTAGCCAGCTGGATAGCCAGCTGTCTTAACTAGCTAGCTACCTATGAAGCCATCTCATTTGCCAGCTGACTTAGCTACCTAGCTAACTAGCTAACCAGCTGGCTAGTTAGCTTAATTATCTAGGTTGTTTAACTAGCTAGCTAACTGGCTAGCCAGCTGACATAACAAGCTAGCTACCTAGCTAGGCAGCTGGGTAGCCAGCTGACTTAACTCACAGACTTAACAAGCTGTCAAGCTGACTTAACTAACTGATTTAACCAGCTAGGTACCTAGCTAGCCAGCTGGAATAAATAGCTGTCTTAAGTACTTAGCTACCAATCTAGCTATCTAGCAAGCCAGCTGACTTAACTAACTGACTTAACAAACTAGCTACCTGACAAGACTAACTGACTTATATATCTAACTTCCTAACTAGCCAGTTGACTTAATTAGCTGAAATAGCTAGCTAGCCAGATGGCTAGCCATCTGACTTTACTATCTTTTTAACTAGTTACCCAGCTGGATAGCCAATTTACTTAACGAACTGACTTAACTAGCTAGCCAGCTGGTTGCCAGGTGACTTTACTAGCTTACTTAACCAGCAAGTCAGCTGGCTAGACAGCTGCCTCAAATAGCTGGCTACCTATCTAGCCACCTGGCTGCCCAGCTGACATACCTAGCTCACTTTAGCTAGCAAACTGGCTAGCCAGCCAGCTCACTTAAATAGCTAGCTACCTACTTAGCCAGCAGGCAAGTTTGCTGACTTAACTATCTGACATGTACAACTAGCCTGCTGGCCAGTAAGCTGACTTATCTAGCTAGCTACCTATGTAGCCAGCTGTCTAGACAGCTGATTCAACTAGCTGACCTAACCAGCTACTCAGTTGGCTACCCAGCTGATTTAACTTTCTGACATCTCTAGCTAGCCAGGTAGCTATCAAGCTGACTTAAATAGCCAGCTACCTACATTGCCAGTTGGCTTGCCAGCTCTCTTAACTAGCTGAATTAAACAGCTAACCAGCTGGATAGCCAACTGACTTAACTGGCTCGCTACCTAGCTAGCCAACTGGCTAGCCAGCTGACTTAACTAGATGACTTAAAAAGCTAACTAACTAGCTAGCCTGCTGAAGTAAATACTTAGCTAACTATCTAGCTACCTAGCTAACCAGATGACTTAAGAAATCAGGTAACTACCTAGCTAACTAGCAGACTTAAATAGCTGCCTAGCTACCTAGCTGACTTAACCAGATGGCTACGTAGTTAGCTTACTTGTTATCTAACATTCTAGCTAGCTGACTTAATCATCTGACATAACTTGTTAGCTAATGAGCTAGCTAGCCTACTCAAACAGCTGACACAACCCATTTGGTAACTAGCTTGCCTGCTAACTCAACCACCTGACTTAACACATTAGTTAACTAGCTAACTACCTGACTCAACCTGCTGACTTAACCCAATAGCTAACTACCTAGCTAGCTGTCTTAAGCAGTTGACTAAATTAGGTAGCTGACTTAACTAGCTGACTTAGTTAGCTGACTTAACTACTTAGCTGACTTAACTGGATGACTTAACTAGTTAGCTAGTGGACTTAACTACCTGAATTAAATAGTTTGCTAACTATTTAACTAGCTGAATAACTAGCTGACTTAACTAGCTAGCAAACTATTTAGGCAGCAGGCTTAACTAGCTGACTTAAATATTTAGCTAACTAGTGAGCTAGCTGTCTTAGGTAGCTGACTTAGCTAGGTAGCTAATTAGCTAGCTGAGTTAGCTAGTTGACTTAACTAGTTGGCTATCGAGATAGCAAGCTGACTAAACGAGTTGGTTAATGTGTTAACTACCCAACTACCTAGTTGGGTAATGAGTTAGCTAGGTGACTTAACTTGTTGGCAGATGATGTGGACAACTACTTATCTTGTTTAACACGATGGCTGACTACTCTACTGAATTGTTAGCAGGCTTAACAAGTCGGCCATCTAGTCGGCCGACTAGTTAGCTGGGTTAATTAGTTGACTGACGAGTTGGCCAACAAGTTAGCTCCATTAAGTAGTTGGCTGGCTACTTTGCTCACCTAACTACACAGCTGACTAGATGGCCAAATATTTAGCTGACCTTCCTAGTCAGTTCACAAGTTAGCTGACTTAACTTGTCAGTTGACAATTTGGCAAAATAGTCGGCCGATTGGTGACCTGACTTAAATAGTTGGCCAGCTAGTCGGCCAACTGGTTAGCTTACTTAACATGTCAGCCAGTGAGTGGACATAACTTGTCAGTCAGTGAGTGAGCCGACTGCTCAGTTGACTTAACTATTTTGTCCACGAGTAAGCCGACTGGTCAGCTGACTTAACTAGTTAGATGGCGAGTGAGCTGACTTGTTAGCTGACTTTAGTCAGATAGCAAGTGAGTCAAATGGTCAGAAGAGTTAACTAGTCAGCAAGCTGACTGGTGAGCTGACTTAATTAGTCGGCTAGTGAGCAAGCTGACCAGTTAGCAGACCTGTTGGCCTGTGAGCTAGCCAATAATTCAATTGACCTTTTGGGTGGCGAGTGAGTCGACTAGTTTGCTGACCAGTTTTCAGGCGAGCGAGTCGACTAATTAGCTGACCTGATGGAAAGCGAGTGAGCCAATTCGTTATCTGACCAGTTAGCTGAGTTGCTAGCTGACTAGTTAGCTCAATAACTAACTGATTTGCTAGCTGACTTAACTAGCTTGCTGACTTGCTAGCTGGCTATCTAGCTGACATAACTAGATAGCAAACAAACTATCTTACTCTCTAGCTTGCTGACTTCACTTGCTTGCTGAATAGTTAGGTGAATTGCTAGCTGACTTAACTAGCTAGTTGGCTAGCTAGCTGACATAACGAGCTGACTAGCTACTTTGCTGGATAGCTGACCAGCCAGCTGATTTAACAAGTTAGTTAACTGGTTGTCTACAAGGCTAGCCAGCTGGCTTAACTAGTTAGCTACCTGGCTGGCTAGCTGGCTAGCTAGCTAGTGGGCTGACCAGGTGCCTTACCAGCAGGTTTAAATAGCCATCTGGGTGGCTGGACAGTAGGATAGCCATCAGGTTTAACTAGTCAGCCAACCTGCTGGTCAGCCGACTAGCCAACTGGCTTAACTAGCAGGCCACCTACCTTACCAACCTGCTAACCAGCCAGCTTAACTTGCCAGCCACCTAGTTAGCCTGCCAGCTAACAAGCTTCCTTAACTAGATGACTTAAATAGATAGCCATCAATCTAGCCAGCTAGCTTAACTAGCTTGCCACCAATATAGCCAGCTGGCTAGCCAGCTCACTTAACTCACTGAATTAAATAACTAGCCAGCTGGCTAGCCAGCTGACTTAATTACCCAGTTACCTACGTAGCCAATTGTCTACCCAGCTGACTTAACTACCTGACTTAAACTAGCCAGTTGTCCTGCCAGCTGACGTAAGTAGTGAGCTACCTAACTAGCCAGTTGGCTAGCCTCTTGAATTAACTAACTGACTTAACCAGCTAGCCAACTTGCTAGTCAGCTGACTCAACTAGCTGACATAAGTAGATTGTCAGCTGGATAGCTAGCTGACTTAACTAGCAGACATCACTAGCTAGACAGGTGACTAACGAGCTGACTTAAATCACTGGCTACCTATGTATCTCGCTGGGGTTGCCAGCTGACTTAACTACCTAGCTAACTAGCTAAACTGCTGGCTAGCGAGCTGACTTAATTAGGTGACTTAAGTAGCTAGCCAGCTGACTAGCCAACTGACTTAACAAGCTAGCTACCCAGCAAGACCGCTGGCTAGCCAGATGACTTTACTAGCTGACTTAATTAGCTAGTTACCCAGCTAGCCAGATACTTTACTAGCTAAAATAATTATCTAGCTACATAGTAGCTAACTACCTAGCTAGGCAACTTAACTAGCTGACTTAACTACCTAGCTAACTGACATAACTAGCTGAATTAATTAGCTATCTACCTAGCTAGCAATTTGACTTAACTAGCTAAAATAAGTAGCTAGTTAGTCATCTAGTCAGCTAACCTAACTAGTTGTTTAAGTAGCTAGCGAGCTGTTTAGCCAACAGATTTAATGGGGTGATTTAAATAGCTAGCCAGTGGGTTAGCAGCATAATTAACTAGTTGATTAACGAGCTAGGCAGCTGGCCAGCCAGGTAACTATACTAGCTGACTTAACTAGATATCCATACGGCTAGCCACCTAACTTAACTAGCTCTCTACCTCTCTAGCCACATGGGTAGTCAGCAGATTTAACTAGCTAACATAACTAGCTAGCCAGCTGGCTAGACAACCGACTTAACTAGGTCACTACCTAGTCAGCCAGTTTCCTATCCAGCTGACTTAATTAGCTGCATTAAGTAGCTGGACTACTTTCTAGCCAGTTGCATTAACTAGCTTGCTATATAGCTAGCCACCAGGCTATCCAGCTGAATTAACTAGGTGATTTATCAAGTTAGCTACCTGTCTAGCTAACTGACTTAACTAGCAAGTTACATAGCTAGCCAGCTGCATTCACAACTGACTTAAATAGCTGACTTAACTAGCTAGCTACCTAGCTTGACAGCTGATTAAACTAGCTGAAATAACTAGTTAGCTTGCTGTCTAGCCATCTGAATTAACTAGCTTTTTAACTAGCTAGGGAGATGGCTAGCCAACTGACCTTATGAGGTGATTTAACTAGCTATCCAGCTGGTTTGCTACTTGACTTAAATAGGTGATTAACGAGCTAGGCAGCTCGTCAGCCAGGTGACTAAACTAGCTGACTTAACTAGATATCCAGTTCGATAGCCAGCTGACTTAACTAGCGCTCTAGTTCTCTAGCCACCTGGATAGCCAGCTGACTTAACTAAATGACTTAATTAGTTAGCCAGATGGCTAGCCAACTGACTTAACTAGGTTACTAATTAGCCAGTCAGCTGGCTAGTCAGCTGACTTAACTAACTGTCTTAACTAGCTGGCCTGCTTTCTAGCCAGTTGAATTAACTAGCTTGCTACATAGCTTGCCAGCTGTCTATCCAGCTGAATTACCTGGGTGACTTATCTAACTACTCAGCTGTCTAGCCAGCTGACTTAACTAGCAGGATACCTAGGGAGCAAGATGTCTAGTCAGCTGACTTAACTAGGTGACTAAACTAGCTAGTCAGCTGGCTAGACAGCTGACATAACAATCTAGCTACCTGGATTGCAAGCTGGCAAGCCAGCTGTATTAACTAGCTGGCTTAAATACTAACCAGCTGGATAGTCAGCTAACTTAATTGCCTAACTACCTAGCTAGCTGACTGACGTAACTAACTGAAATAACTAGTGAGCCATCTGATGACCCATCTGATGTGACCAGCTTTTTAAGTAGCTAACCAGCTGGCCAGACCACTGACTTCACCAGTTGACTTAACTAGCCAGACAGCTGGTTAGCCAACTGACTAAGCTAGCTGACTTTATTAGCTGGTCAGCTGGTTAGACAGCTGACTTAATTTCCTAGCTACCTAGCTAGTCATCAGCGCAGTCAGCTAACTTAACTAGCTGATTCAACGAAGTAGCAAGCTGGCTACCCAACAAACTTAACTAGCTACCTTCCTAGCTAGACAGAGTGATAGCCAGCTGACTTAACTAACTGACATATGTAGATAGCCTGGTGGCTAGCCAGCACACTTAACTAGCTACCTACCTACATAGCCCTCTGGTTTGCCAACAGTTTTAACTACCTAACAACCTAGCTAAGATGCTGGCAAGTGAGTTGACTTAACTATGTGATTTAACAAGCTAGCCAACTGGCTAGTCAGCTGATTTAACTAGGTATGTACCCTGCTAGGTAGCTGGCTAGCCATCTGACTTATCTAGTTGACTTAATCAGGTATCCAGCTGTCTAACAGGCTGATTTAACTGCCTAGCTACCTAGCTTGTCAGCTGGATAGCCAGCTGACTTAACTACCTAGCTACCTACATAGCCTGCTGTCTTGCCAGCTGACTTAACTACCTAGCTACCTAGCTATCAAGCTTGTTAGTGAGCTGACGTAACAAGGTTACTCAACTAACTAGTTAACTGGCTAGCCAGTTCACTTAATTAGCTAGCTACACAGCTAGGGAGTTGGCTAACCAGCTGAGGTAACTCGCTGACTTTACTAGCAAGCAAGTTTACTTAATGAGCTGAGTTAACCAGCTAGCTACCTAGCTATCTAGCTTGCCAGCTGACTTAACTAGCTGACTTACCTAGCCGGCTTAACTAGCTGGCTTAATTAGCTAGCTATCTAGCTATCTAACTTGCCAGCTAACTTAACTAGCTGAATAAACTAGCTAGCTAGCTAACATAACTAGCTGACTTATATAGCTAGCTTCCTAGCTAGCCAGCTGATTTAAGTAGCTGAAGTAACTTGCTAGCCTGATGGATAGCCATCTGCCTTGACTAGCTTTTTAACTAGCTAACCAGCTGGATAGCCAACAGACTTAATGAACTGTCTTAACTAGCTAGCCAGCTGGTTGCCAGCTGACTTACCTAGCTTACTTAAACAGCTAGTCTGCTGCCTAGCCAGCTGACTTAACTAGCTGACTCCCTCTAAAGTCAGCTGGCTAGCCAGCTGACTTACTTAGCTGACTTAAGCTACCAAACTGGGTAGCCAGCTAATTAACTAGCTAGCCACTTACCTAGCCAGAAGGCTAACCAGCTGACTTAACTAGCTGACTTGAACTGCTAGCCTGCTGGCTAAAAAGCTGACGTATCTAGCTAACTACCTACCTAAACAACTGGCTAGACAGCTGACTAAACTAGCTGACTTAACCAGCTAGACAGTTGGCTAGCCAGCTGACTTAACTCACTGACATCATTAGCTAGCCAGGTCGCTATCTAGTTGACTTAACTAGCTAGCTACCTACCATGTAAGTTAGCATGCCAGCTCTCTTAACTAGATGAATTAACCAGCTAGCCAGCTGGTCAGCCAACTGACTTAACTAGCTGTCTTAAATAGCTAGCTACCTAGCTATCCAGTTGACTTAAATAGTAAGTTAACTAGCTAGCTGTGTATCTAGCCAGCTGACTTAAATTTTTAGCTGCCAACCGGCTACTTGACTTAACCAGCTAGCTGACTTGTTAGCTTACTCATTATCTAACGTGCTAGTCAGGTGACTTAATTATCTTACTTAACTCGTTAGCTAATGAGCTAGATAGCTGACACAACCAGCTGACTTAAATCATTAGCTAGCTAGGTAGCTAACTGACTCATCCAGCTGACTTAATTCATTAGCTACCTAGTCTACTCAACCAGCTGAATCAACCTGTTTCCTAACTTGCTAGCTAGCTGACTCAACCAGCTTACTTAATACGTTAGTTAACTAGCTAACTATCTGACTCAACCTGCTAACTTAACCATTAGTTAGCAATCTAACTGGCTGTCTTAGCCAGCTGACAAAATTAGATAACTGACTTAACTGGCAGACTTAACTAGTTAGCTAGATCACTAAACTAGTGAAATAAATAATTAGCTAACTACTTATTTAGCTGAATAACTAGCTGACTTAATTAATTAGCTAACTAGTCAGGAAGCAGACTTAAGTAGCTGACTTAAGTAATTAGTTAACAAGTGAGCTAGCTGATTTACCTAGTTGACTTAACTAGCTAGCTGGTTCACTAGCTGAATTAGCCAACTGACTTAACTAGTTGACTAACAAGATAGCTAGCTGACTTAACAAGTTGGTTAACGAGTTAGCTAACTGTTTTAACTAGTTGGAAAATGAGATAAATTGCTGACTTAACTAATTGGTTAATGAGTTAGCTAGGTGACTTACCTTGTTGGTTGATGAGTCAACCGACTAGTTAGCTGGATTAATACCTTGGTTGACCACTCGACCGACTTGTTTGCTGGCATAAATAGTTTGACCGAATAGTTGGCCAATTATTTAGCTGGGTTAACTAGTTGACTGACGAGTTGGCCCACTAGTTAGCCCTGTTAGCAAGTTGG
>NW_007231180.1:0-10766 GCF_000164805.1 Carlito syrichta | reverse complement strand
CAGACGGTCTTGCAAAGAGATAACACCATTCAGGATTGGGAGTAGGAAACTGAATAAGGGAGTCCTCATATACAGGAAACTGCACTGTCAATGCTAAAGGAGAATAAGGAATCGGATTTACACATGTCCTCCATCCCAATAAAACTCCAGGGTTTCTTGCTAAGGGCTAAACACGAATTTATGTTTTTTAAGCATAAACTAGGTAAATGAAATCCTCATATACAGGCAAATGCACTGACTTTTCCTAAGAAAGAATAAGGAATATGAGAGGCATGTTTTCTCAATTTCCAAAAAAGTATACGGCGTCTTCCTAAGATCTAAACAAGAATCAACTGCACGGCTGTTGCTAAAAATAAGGAATCTGGGTTATACGAGTCCTCAGTTCTGAAAACCTACAGGTCATCCTGCTGAAGCTAAAGAAGAATGAGGCATTTGAGGCATGAATGTGGGTAATAGCAATCCTCATATACAGGAAATTACATGGTTTCTTGCTAATAAAAAAGAAGAAATCAGTTTTCCACTATTCCTCTATCAAAAAATCTACATGACTACTTACTAAGTGCTAAAGAAGAATCAGGCTTTCAAAACAGGAATCAAGGGAAAGAGAGTCCTCACATACAGGACACTACATGGCCTCCAACCAAGTACGAATAAAGAATCATTGCTGTACGCGTCCTCAATCCAAAAAATTCCCAGGTTGTCTGCTAAGGAACAAACAAGAAAGAGATCTTCGAGCTCCCCAAATGTTTCAGAGCAATTTAGCATTCGGATATTATAAATCGGTCATTTCAGGACTCCAGCAACATTCTGGTCCTCTAAAAAGTTGTAAATGGTATTGGGCAATCCAAGTCCCTTAGGTTCCTCAGAACAACTAAAGGCAGATTCCTGGACAAAAAGAATCTTCTTGTAATATTTGGAAGTAACTGTGGTCTTAAGGTGAAACCTGCAATTCTTTCCCTTCCGTGTTTCTTTTGATTTTGAGATGGGACAAGGGTTTTGTACTTGCCAAATGTTTACTATGTACTTTTAATTGTAACCAGGAATCATGGAATCCACGAATCTACGAAACTTCTTTGTATCTGTCTTTTGATATACTGAATTTGGAATCCAAATCGACAGGAAATATCAGGTCATCTTCCTGAGAATTAAAAGAAATCCTGTTCTAGGAGTTCTCATATTCTGGAAACTACAGGGCCTCTCGATAAGGTTTAATCAGCAATCTGGGTTTCTGGGTCCCTACATTTTCAGAGCTACTTGCTCCGTGGATACGCTAAATCTGTCATTACAGATCCTCAGGATCTTTCTGGTCCTCTTGTTAGTTGTAATCAAGTATTTGGCCCTAGAAATCCTTTTGTTTCCTGGGACTATCTACGACCATAATCATATTCCCCAGAATCAAACGGTATGTTGGTACAAAATTCCTCAATTGAGGTGACTTCAAGGTACAGAAAATTCTTGTGGGTGGGCAGGTAGGAATTGGGGTTTCGGTTATGGAATATTCCACATTTTGGGGACGTCTTGAGAGGGGGAACCAGGAATCTTGGATTCCAGTTCCCAAAGAATATTATGGAAGTTTTTCTCTTGATATCCAAAACCTGGAATTCTAGGTCACCAGGGACTGTCTCAGCAACCTGCATAGTGAAGCAGGAAGCTGGGTAATGGAGGTCGTCATATATAGGAAACTACACGTCATATTGCTAAGGAAGTATAAGGAATCGTCCTTATATGAGTCCTCAATCCCAAAAACTACAGGCCGTCTTTCTAAGAAGTAACCACGAATCAGGTTTTAAAGTAGGAATCTGGGTAATGGGAGTCCTCACATAAAGGATACATCACTGCCTATTACTAAGTAAGAATAAGGAATCGGCGTTTCTCAGGTTTCAATCCCAAAAAAGCTTAAGGTCATCTTGCTATGGGCTAAACAGGAATCATGATGTTTTCGAGCATGAATCTGGAACATAGAGTCATTATTTACAGGCAACTACATGACCTATTGCTAAGAAAGAATAAGGAATCTGCGTCCCACGAGTCCTCAATCCCAAAAATGTACAGAGCATCTTGGAAAGTTCTAAAAAGAATAAGAGTTTCGAAGGAGGATGTGTCTAATGAGAGTCCTAATATACAGGAAAATACACAGCCGCTTGCCAAGGGTGAAAAAGAATCAGGGTTATAGCAGTCCTCAGTCCTTTAAATCAACAGCCATCTGCTGTGGCCTAAAAAAGAATCAGGGTTTAGTAGCTGGAACATATTTAATAGCAATCCTCATATACAGAATCTACACGACCACTAACTATGGAGAAAAAAGAAACCTGTTTTAAACGGTTCCTCCATCCAATATCTACATGACATCTTGCCAATGGAAAAACAAGAATCAGTGTTTCCAAACATCATTCTGGGATAATGGAGTCCTCATATACAGGACATTACACGGATCCTTGCTAAGGAAGAATAAGGAATCTGTGATACACTCGTTCACATTCCGAAAAATTCTCAGGGTGTCTTGCTGCAGTATAAACAAGAATAAATGCTTTGAGTTCTTCTCATGTTTCAGAGATATTTGACTTGTGGGTATTATGAATTAGTCATTTCAGGACTCCAGCAAAATTCTGGTCCTCTTGAGAGTTGTAATTGGATATCTGGTAGTACAAGTCCCTTAGGTTCCTCGGGACAATTATGGCCAGATTCCTGGAAAAAAGTATCATTTTGCCGTATTTGGAAGAAACTTTGGTCTTAAGATGAACTTGGTAATCCTTAAATTTTCGTTTTTTTTTTTTTTTGGAGAGGGGCCGAGGGTTTTGCAGTTGTCAAATATTTAGTACGAATTATTAAAATATAACCTGGATTAATGGATTCTATGTTCCTAAGAAATATCTGGGCATCTGCATTTTTGTACACAGAGATTTGGAATCTACATGGACAGGGAAAATCAGGGAATCTTGCTGAGATCGGAAAGGGAATCCGATTTTTGGATTTCTCAATCACCTAAATCTACAAATTCTCTTGATAAAGTTTAATCAGCAATCTGGGCTTCCTAGTCACCACATTTTTAGTGTGTGTTTTGAAAAGGAACCAGGAATCTTGGATTCCAATTCCTCATGAAGTTTATGGGAGTCTCTCTCTTGATATACATGCAACTGGAATTCTAAGTCACCAGAAAATATCTTGGCAACTTGTTGAGAATGAAGCAGGAATTTCAGTGATGGGAGTCCTCATATACAGAACACTACACGACCTGTTGCTACGGAAGAATGGGGAATCCTGCAAACACGAGTCCTGCATCCCAAAAAACTACAGAACGTCTTGCTAAGGGATAACCACCATTTAGGTTTTGCCAGTAGGAATCTGGATAATGGTAGTCCTCATATACAGGAAACTGCACTGTCTATCACTAAAGGAGAATAAGGAATCTGATTTACACGTGTCCCCCATCCCAATAAACTTCAGGGTTTCTTGCTAAGAGCTAAACACAAATTTGGGTTTTTGAAGCACAAACTAGGGAAATGAAATCCTCATATCCAGGCAACAGCACTGACATTTCCTAAGAAAGAATAAGGAATGTGGGTGACATGTTTTCTCAATCTCCAAAAATTATACGGCGCCTTCCTAAGATCTAAAGAAGAATGAAGCTTTCGACGCATGTATCTGTGAACAGGATTACTCATATACAGGCAACGACACGACTGTTGCTAAAAATATGGAATCTGAGTTATACGAGTCCTAAGTTCTGAAAATGTACAGGGCATCTTCCTGATGGCTAAAGAAGAATGAGGGATTCTAGGAATGAATGTGGGTAATAGCAATCCTCATATACATTAAACTACATGGCCTGTACTAAGAAAAAAGAAGAAATCTGTTTTCCACGGATCCTCTATCAAAAAAATCTACAAGTCGTCTTACTAAGGGGTAAACAACAAACAGGGTTTCAAAACAGGGATCTAGGGAAAGAGAGTCCTCACATACAGGACACTACATTGCCTCCAACTAAGTACGAATACAAAATCATTGTAGTATGCGTCCCCAATCCCCAAAATTCCCAGGTTGTCTGCTGTGGGACAAAGAACAAACAGAACTGCGAGCTCCCCAAGTGTTTCAGAGCAATTTCGCATGGGGAGATTATGAATCGGTCATTTCAGGATTTTAGAACATTCTGGTCCTCTTAAAAGTTGTAAAAGGGTATTGGGCACTCAAAGTCCGTTAGGTTCCTGGGAACAACTAAGGTCAGATTTCAGGACAAACAGAATCTTCTTGTCATATTTGGATGGATCTTTGGTCTTAAGGAGAACTCTGTAATCCTTCCCCTTCCGTGTCTCTTTCTATTTTGAAACGTTACAAGCGTTTTGCAGTTGCCAAATGTTTAGTACGTATTTTTAAATGAAACCAGGAATCATGAAATCCACGTCCTTAGGAAACTTCTGGGCATCTGTCTTTTGATATACTGAGTTTGGAATCCACATTGACAGGAAAAATCAGGGCATCTTACTGAGAATGAAACGGAAATCCGGTTGTTAGAGTTCTCATTTTCCGGAATCTACCAGGCCCCTTGGTAAGGTTTAATCAGCAATCTGGGCTTCTGGGTCCGTACATTTTCTGAGCTACTTGGTCCCTGGATATGCTAAATTTGTCATTACAGATCCTGAGGGACTTTCTGTTCCTCTTGTTAGTTGTAATCAAGTATCTGGCCCTACAAATCCTTTTGTTTCCTAGGAAAATCTACGACCATAATCATATTCCCCAGAATCAAAAGGTATATTGGTACAAAATTCCTCGATTCAGGTGACCTCAAAGCACAGAAAATTCTTGTGGGTGGGCAGGTTGGAATTGGGATGTTGGGTTTGGAAGATTCCACATTTTGGGGAGGTCTTGTGAAGGGGAACCAGGAATCTTGGATTCCAGTTCCCAAAGAATATTATGGACGTCTTTCTCTTGATATCCAAAAAACTGGAATACTGGGTCACCAGGAACTGTCTCAGCATCCGGCAGAGTGAAGCAGGAAGCTGGGTAATGGAGGTCATCATATACAGGAAACTACACGTCATATTCTAAGGAAGTATAAGGAATATTCCTTATATGAGTCCTCAATTCCAAAAATTACAGGCCGTCTTCCTAAGAGGTAACCACGAATCAGGTTTTGAAGTAGGAATCTGGGTAATGGGAGTCCTCACATACAGAAAACTTCACTGCCTATTGCTAAGTAACAAAAAGCAATCTGCATTACTCATATCCTCAATCCCATAAACACTTCAAGTTGTCTTGCTATGGGCTAAACAAGAATCACGGTGATTTCGAGCATGAATCTGGGAAATGGAGTCCCTATTTACAGGCAACTACATGACTTTTTGCTAAGAAAGAATAAGGAATAGGAGCTACACGAGTCCTCAATCCCAAAAATCTACAGATCATCTTGGAATGTGCTAAAAAGGAATCAGAGTTACGAAGCAGGATGTGTCTAATGAGATTCATATAATACAGGAAAATACACAGCCCCTTGCCAAAGAAGAAAAAGAATCGGGGTTATAGCAGTCCACAGTCCTAAGAATCAACAGGTCATATGCTGTGGCCTAAACAAGAAACAGGTTTTAGTAGCTGGAATGTAGTTAAGAGCAGTCCTCATATACAGAATCTACACGATCACTAACTAAGGAGAAAAAGGGAACCTGTTTTACACGGTTCCCCCATCCCAATATCTACATGATATCTTGCTAATGGCAAAATAAGAATCAGGGTTTCCAAAAAGGATTCTGGGAAAAGGGAGTGCTCATATACAGGACATTATATGGACACTCACTAAGGAAGAATAAGGAATCTCTGATACACTAGTCCACATTCCGAAAAATTCTCACCGTGTCTTTCTGTGGTATCAAGAAGATCAAGGCTTCAAGCTTGTCTCATGTTTCGGAGATATTAGGCTGGTGGGTATTATGAATCAGTCATTTCAGGTCTCTATCAACATTCTGGTCCTCTAGAGAGTTGCAATCGGTTATCTGGTAGTACAAGTCCCTTAGATTCCTCAGGACAATTAAGGCCAGATTCCCGGAAGAAAAGTATCATTCTGCCATATTTGGATGTAACTTTGGTCTTAACATGAACTTGGTAATCCTTAAATTTCCGTTTGTACTTTATTTCGAGGGGGTCGAGGGTTTTGCAGTTGCCAAATATTTAGTACAAATTATTAAAATGTAACCAGGATTCATGGACTCCATGTCCCTAGGAAATATCAAGGCATCTATATTTTTGTACAAAGAGTTTTGGAATCCACATGGACAGGGAAAATCAGGGCATCTTGCTGACAACGGAAAGGGTATCTGGTTCTTGGAATTATCAATCGCCTAAATCTACAAAGTCTCTTGATAAGGTTTAATCTGCAATCTGGGCTTCTATGTCGCCATATATTTAGTGTGTCTGTTGAAAAGGGACCAGGAATCTTGGGTTCCCATTCCTCAAAACGTTATGAGAGTCTTTCTCTTGATATCCAAGCAACTGGAATTCTAAGTCACCAGGAAATATCTTGGTGTCTTGCTTAAAATGGAGCAGGAATTTCAGTAATGGGAGTCCTCATATACAGAACACTACACGACCTTTTGCTACGGATGAATAAGGAATCTTTCTTACACGAGTCCTCCATCCCAAAAACCTACAGAACGTCTTGCTAAGAGATAACCACCATTCAGGTTTTGGGAGTAGGAATCTGGATAATGGGAGTCCTCATGTATAGGAAACTGCACTGTCTATTGCTAAAGGAGAATAAGGAATCTGGTTTACACGTGCCCTCCATCCCAATGAAAATTTCAGGGTTTCTTGCTATGGGCTAAACAGGAATTGGGTTTTTTGAAGCATAAACTAGGGAAATGAAATCCTCATATACAGGCAACAGCACTAACTTTTGCTAAGATAGAATAATGAATGTGGATGACATGTTTTGTCAATCTCCAAAAAAGTATACGGCGTCTTCCTAAGATCTAAGCAAGAATGAAGCTTTCGATATATGTACCTGTGAACAGGAGTACTCATATACAGGAAACTGCACGACTGTTGCTAAAAATAAGGAATCTGGGTTATATGAGTCCTCAGTCCTGAAAATCTACAGGGCATATTGCTGACGGCTAAAGAAGAATCAGGGATTCGAGGCATGGATGTGGGTAATAGCAATCCTCATATACAGTAAACGACATGGCCTCTTGCTAAGAAAAGAAGAAATCTGTTTTCCACGGTTCCTCTATCAAAAAATCTACATGGCGACTTACTAAAGGGTAAACAAGAATTTGGGTTTCAAAACAGGAATCTACGGAAAGAGAGTCCTCACATACAGGACACAACATGGCCTCCAACTAAGTACAAATAAAGAAACTTGGTTGTATGCGTCCCCAATCCAAAAAATTCCCAAGGTGCCAGCTGTGGGACAAACAAGAAACAGAGCTTCGAGCTCCCCAAATGTTTCAGAGCAATTTAGCATGCGTAGATTATGCATCGGTCATTTCAGGACTCCAGAACATTCTGGTCCTCTTCAAAGTTGTAAATGGGTATTGGGCAATCCATGTCCGTAAAGTTCCTGGGAACTACTAAGGCCAGATTCCAGGACAAAAGAATCTTCTTGCCATATGTGGATGTAACTCTGGTCTTAAGGAGAACCCTGTAATCCTTCCCCTTCCGTGTCTCTTTTTATTTTGAAACGGGACAAGGGTTTTGTATCTGCCAAATGTTTACTACGTATTTTTAAATGTATCCAGGAATCATGAAATCCATGTCCCTAGGAAACTTCTGGGCATCTGTCTTTTGATATACTGAGTTTGGAATCCACATCGACAGGAAAAATCAGGGCATCTTACTGAGAATGAAACGGAAATCCGATTGTAAGAGTTCTCATATTCCACAATCTACCAGGCCCTTGATAAGGTTTAATCAGCAATCTGGGTATCTGGATCCATACATTTTCTTAGCTACTTGCTCTGTGGATTCGCTAAATCTGTCATTACAAATCCTCAGGAAATTTTTGGTCCTCTTGTTTGCTGTAATCAAGGATCTGGCCCAACAAATACTTTTGTTTCCTAGGAACATCTACGACCATAATCATACTTGCCTGTAACAAAGGTATATTGGTACAAAATTTCTCGATTCATGTGACCTCAAAGCACAGAAAATTCTTGTGGGTGGGAAGATAGGAATTGGGATTTGGGGTTTGGAAGATTCCACATTTTGTGGAGGTCTTGTTAACGGCAACCAGGAATCTTGAATTCCAATTCCCAAAGAACATTATGGACGTCTTAATCTTGATATCCAAAAAACTGGAATTCTCGGTCACCAGGAATTGTCTCAGCATCCTGCAGAGTGTAACAGGAAACTGGGTAATGGAGGTCAACATATACAGGAAACGACACATCATATTGCTAAAGAAGTATAAGAAATCTTCCTTATATGAGTCCTCAATTACAAAAACTACAGGTCGTCTTCCTAAGAGGTAACCACGAATCAGATTTTTGAAGTAGGATTCTGGTAAAGGGAGTGATCACATACAGGAAACTTCCCTGGCTATTGCTAAGTAAGAATAAGGAATCTGCGTTACTCATGTCCTCAATACCAAAAACAAACTCTGGTCGACTTGCTATGGCCTAAACACGAATCATGGTGTTTTCAAGCATTAATCTTGGAAATGGAGTCCTTATTTACTGGCAGCTGCATGACCTTTTGCTAAGAAAGAATAAGGAATCTGTGTTACACGAGTCCTCAATCCCAAAATCTACAGAGCATCTTGTAAAGTGCTAAAAAGGAATCAGATTTACGAAGCAGGATGTATCTAATGAGAGTCCTATAATACAGGAAAATACAAAGCCCCTTGCCAAGGAAGAAAAAGAATCAGGGTTACAGCAGTCTACAGTCCTAAGAATCAACAGGCATATGCTGAGGCCAAAACAAGAATCAGGGTTTAGAAGCTGGAACATAGTTGATAGCAGTCCTCATATACAGAATCTACACGATCACAAACTAAGGACAAAAAAGAAACCAGTTTTACACGGTTCCTCCATCCCAATATCTACATTACATCTTGCTAATGGCAAAACAAGAATCAGGGCTTCCAAACAGGATTCTGGGAAAAGGGAGTTCTCATATACAGGACATTACACGGACCCTCGCTAAGGAAGAATAACGAATCTGTGATACACTCGTCCACATTCCGACAAATTCTCAGGGTGTCTTGCTTCGGAAAACAAGAATCAAGGCTTCCAGTTCGTCTCATGTTTCAGAGATATTTGGCTTGTGGGTATTATGAATCAGTCATTTCAGGACTCCAGCAACATTCTGGTCCTCTTTAGAGTTGTAATCGGGTATCTGGTAGTACAAGTCCCATAGGTTCCTCGGGACAATAAAGGCCAGATTCACGGAAAAAACGTATCATTTTGCCGTATTTAGAAGTAACTTTGGTCTTAAGATGAACTTGTTAATCCTTAAATTTGCGTTTGTACTTTATTTGGAGAGGGGCCGAGGGTTTTGCAGTTGCCAAATATTTAGTACAAATTATTAAAATGTATCCAGGATTCATGGATTCCACGTTCCTAGGAAACACCTGGGCATCTGCATTTTTGTACACAGAGTTTTGGAATCCACACGGACAGGGAAAATCAGGGCATCTTGCTGAGAACGAAAAGGGAATCCAATTCTTGGAGTTCTCAATCGCCTAAATCTACAAAGTATCTTGATAAGGTTTAATCAGTAATCTGGGCTTCTATGGCGCCACATTTTTAGTGTGTCTTTAGAAAAGGGACCAGAAATCTTGGGTTCCAATTCCTCAAGAATGTTATGGGAGTCTTTCTCTGGATATTCAAGCATCTGGAATTCTAGGTCACCAGGAAATATCATTTCAGGACTCCAGCAACATTCTGGTCCATTCAAATTTGTAAATGGTAATGGGCACTCCAAGTCCGTTAGGTTCCTCAGAACAACAAAGGCCATATCCCAGGAAAAAAAGAATCTTCTTGCCATATTTGGATGTAACTCTGATCTTAAGGTGAACCCTGAAATTCTTCTGATTCCATGTCTCTTTTTATTTTGAGACGGGACAAGTCTTTTGCAGTTGCCAAATATTTAGTACTTATTTTTAAAAGTAAGCAGGAATCATGGAATCCACGTCCTTAGGAAACTTCTGGGCACCTGTCGTTTGATATACTGAGTTTGGAATCCACATCGGCAGGAAAAATCAGGACATCTTACTGAGAACAAAAAGTAAACCCGGTTCTAGGAGTTCTCATTTCCTGGAATCTACAGGGCCTCTTCATAAGGTTTAATGAGTAATCTGGTCTTATGGGTCCCTACATTTTCAGAGCTACTTGCTCCATGATACGCTAAACCTGTAATTACAGATACTCAGGAACTTTCTGGTCCTCTTGTTAGTAGTAATCAAGGTTCGGACCCAAGAAATCCTTTTGTTTCCTAGGAACAACTACGACCATAATCATATTCCCCAGAATCAAAAGGTATATTGGTACAAAATTCCTTGATTCAGGTGACCTGAAAATACCCAAATTTCTAGTGGGTGGGCAGTTTGAAATTGGGATGTTGGGTTTGGAAGATTCCACATTTTCGGGAGGTCTTGTGAAGGGGAACCAGGAATCTTGGATTCCAGTTCCCAAAGAATATTATGGACGTCTTTCTCTTGATATCCAAAAAACTGGAATTCTGGGTCACCAGGAGCTGTCTCAGCATCCAGCAGAGTGAAGCAGGAAGCTGGGTAATGGAGGTCATGATATACAGGAAACTACACGTCATATTCTAAGGAA
>NW_007231179.1:63505-81121 GCF_000164805.1 Carlito syrichta | reverse complement strand
AAAGGGACACTTCTACACTGTTGGTGGGAGTGTAAACTGGTGCAACCTCTGTGGAAAGCAGTGTGGCAATTCCTAAAAGCTCTAAATATCAACCTCCCATATGACCCTGCAATCCCCCTACTGGGAATATACCCTGAAGAACTCAAATCACTCCATAAAAAAGATACCTGCACACGTATGTTTATCACAGCGTTGTTCACAATAGCAAGAACCTGGAAACAACCATGCTGCCCATCAAAAGAGGACTGGATTAAAAAAAATGTGGTACATATACACGATGGAATACTATGCAGCCATAAAAAAGAACAAAAATCATGAATTTCGCAGCAACCTGGATGGAACTTGAGTCTATAATACTGAGTGACCTCTCACAGAAACAAAGATCTGAGTATCACATGTTCTCACTCATATAATGGACCTTGAACATCCAATGTAATACTATAAGAAAATGACTGATGGTACTGGGAAACTATGGGGGGGAGGGGCATGGGATTAACAGTAGCAAATATCTGTCTGGGGAAGGAGAAACACCTCTTATCAACAGGGTGCCTGAATGAAACGTAATTGTCCACCTAACCCTTAACTGTACCCCACAAAACCATAATAAAAAATATTGATTTAAAAAAAAAAGAAAAGAAATAAACAGGGCCCTTCCTCAAAGAGCTTGTAGCATAGTAGGAGAGGGGAGATGAACCCTGCACACAGAGATCTCTAAATAAATGCTTATTTATTGTTGCTCCTTTGATATTGACGGATGCAGCCCCTTCTTTCATGTGGTAGGCCAAAATAAGCCCACTTATGCATATCCACGGTCAACCAGCTACTCAGTCTCCTACCAGACCTCACAAATTCTGTGGATATGCAACTGGCTGTAATTGGCTTCCCAGGAGCTGTGAAGTGTGGGTCTCACTGCAGGGAAAATTGGTAAAAGTGCTGAGAGGCCATCAGGAGAAGGTTTGGTGTTCTCTAGAGCATGCTATGCAATGTGGAGACATAGAGCTGAAATAGACCCAGTAAACTCCGGGCCCATTCCATCACCTCCACCTACAAGAGTTAATAACCCAGTGTAACTATTGGTCTCTCAGAGTCTGACCTATTTTTCAAGTCAGACTTGCTATATAATTATAACTACTAAGACCTGTTTTTAAAAATTGTCATGTTGATTTTTGTTGTTAAAGTATAATTGATACTAATTGTAAAATATCTAGAATACTATAAAAGAATAAAGTAGACATTATTATTGAATCATAATACCATTGCAGAAACAGCCAATATAGTATATTCATTATATAATTTTCACTAGAATTTTTATTTTTAGTAGATTTGGTCTCTACTTTTAGATTTCATTTTCCCACTGTTGCGATATAGAGGTTTTCTTACACAATGTAAAATTCTTCCAAAATATGATTTTAATGATGTCATATTTTATCATATAGATATAGTACAAGCACCAAGCATTACAATATTTTACTTTATTTCCCAACAAGCATAAAGAGATTGCCTCATTGCATTTCATTCATATTAATGATTTCATTTTGTCAATCTGTTCAACATGATGATTCTTTTAGAAATACCCACTGTTGGTATACGATTCTTATTGTTTTTAGAACTGAAATTACAGGGTTGATAATTGGAGAACTTTATCAAATCACATAATGTCTCTGAGGAATTTTTCTTATCTGTTAAAAGGAAATAGGAAACTATTTACCACTTTTCACTACAATATATACCACTGAATTGATGCCACAGTAGATACATTTTCAGGCACATAAAATGGCACCGTGAGGACATGACCAAGATCCCATTCACTTTCCACGACACCCAGAACAAACCCTCTTCTTCTAATTATTAGAAGTCATGAAAGGTGTTTTAAAAGCTTTAGCTATCACCTCTGAAGTCAGCACGATATAGTGGTTAACTGCTTACCAAGGGAAACCAGGAGCAACATCGTAGGAGAGTTTGGTTTGTTTCTGTTTCCAGCTTGAGGGTTCCAGTAGATAAGCACTCACCCCATCTCCCTGGTGAGCCACATGCTTGTGCTCACCTGGGAATCAGCTCCTAGTGCCCAGAGATTGTACGTCTAATGTGGATTAAGAGCGGACACCCCCAGTCTCCCTTGTAAATCTGTTTCGACAAGTTCCTCTTCATGATGATCTCTCTCCTCTGCTACATAATGTAGACAATGCCCTAGAAAACTGGTAGTGCCAGAGCTGTGTGCATCACAGAGGGTCTCGGGCACACACCAAGTCTTCCCTTCAAAAAAAGGCAGAAAACCAGAAAAGACCTCGTGACGGATTTGTATTTTCTCTTCCAAATGGTGTCTCTTGCCTCTGGCTCTTGTCCAGTGGGGGCTTCTTAGAAGAGCAGAAAACACCCAGGCTCTAGGGAGTCCCCTATCTATTTCTTTTCTACCCTATTATTTAATTAACATTGACAGTAACTTAGGGAAAAAATATGATTGAAGGACAAAGAGACTGCTCTTTGCTTTGATCCTTACATAGGAAGAGAAATTTTTAAGTGAGGAGAGCCATACTCAACAGTGAGCTCCACCATTGGGGCACACATTCTTTCCATTTAGACTTTGCCATTACTCCTGTTGAGATGCTCTCCAAAAGTTTTAGCAGTGTGATACACCCTCAAATTCCTGCCACATGATCAGAGATTTAAGGTATATTCCACACCCTCAAGACGCTTACTGGCTTGGACCTTGGATCCAGACAGGGTTCCCTTTTCTAACTCTGGCCTTACATATGTGATTTAAGCATGCTGGGCCTCAGATTCCTTGCTCACAGATGTGAATCAAAGGAGTTACCTCACACTCTTACAGAGATTAATAAATGTCTAAAACATGCACACCACCCTGATACACCAGTTCTCTTTACCACAAGGGGTGAAATGACAGACAGCCGTGAATCCCAGGAACCAAGGCTATGATATCAGGATACAGGCAGTTTACTCACTGAAACTAAAATTTCTATAGAATGGATTCAGAATGGAGGTGGCCTTGAAGTCCCAGGAGGGTTCAAACCAGTCGAGAGATCTGAAGAATAGAAAGGAAGGCAGGGAGAAGGGGATAAGTTCTCCTTCTGGGGGAAACGGCTCACTGGTTAGGCAGGATGGGCCTTTTGAGCACATGTAATGAGGGGCCATATGTGCATGGGTCCTGCACCAATTCACTCTCCAGCCAGTGAGAAGCCCACAGGCTCACTGGCCACAACTCACTCTCACACACAGCCCCACCCCACCTAGTAGCATAGTTAGTGTACACGCCGGAAGTCAGCCACACATCCCACAGCACAGCCGGCCATACAGGGATACAGCTGGCCCCAGAACACAGCATTGGTACAAGACCCACAAACTGGTGGTCTGCCACTCTACATGGCTTCCCCCAGAGAATGTAAGAAGTTTGGATTCTGCACCCTCTCCAGCTCTGAATTGCATGAACAGAAACAAGCAGCTCTTGTAAGCACTGAACTGAGTCTCACTGACCACACAGCACAACATCAAATCACATAGAAGCAGAAAATTCTACCAAGGCTAACATCTCTTCCATAATAAGGAACTTGCCTTCATGGCAACAGTATTAAATTTCCCTTGAATCTGACAGAGCTGCATATTGACGGGAACCCTCTCCCCAAATCAATGTTTATAGATCTGTATGCTAAAGCATCCTGGGAACTGTGCAAACAAACAGACTCTGAGAATGATCTTGCATGTGTTATGAAACAAATGATCCATTCCTCAAGGAGGAGTTTTCCTGGAGGATACTACCTATCTATGATATAATATACATAGTTTGTAAGTATATATTATATATGTATATATAATTTTTGATTGATCTAATTGCCTGTTCAACATTCTCATCCCCAGAATCTATCTTTTCAGACTTAAAAATTGCTTAAGACCAACTCATTCTTTTAGGCCAACAGAGCTTACAGAAAATGACCTTAACCAAAACATGAAATAAACTTTAACTGGAAACAATGTAAAGGGAAACAAACAAAACTGTGAGGGTGAGAAAAACAGGTGGCAGGATCTCTCAAAACTGCATGGACACTCTCAGAGAGTTTGCCCAGCTGGTGAAAAATACATGCTGTGGTTTGTCCCAAAGGTTCCACAGAAATGTTAAAATATCTCATCTGCCTCACTTTTATATTAGTTGACTCTGAGAAAGAAAATTACTGGCAAAGATTGAAAGAATTAGTTGGTATAAGGATATACAAGGGGAGACCCCCAAATCCCAGAATTTATTTATTACAAATTGTGTATTTATTCTTACATGTTTAAACTTCAGTCACCTTCAAAGTACTCTCTGTTTAACGCAATACACCTATTGAGATGCTTTTTCCACTGCTCAAAACAGTTTTTGTACTCGTCAATTTTGATGCCCTTGATGCTCTGCCATTTTTTGTTTCACCTCTTCCACATCGGCAAAACATTTCCCTTTAAAGACTTTTCTCTTCCGGAGAAGCCAAAAAATGTCTCTCAGGGTAAGATCAGGTGAATAGGAAGGGTGGGACATGGAAGTCATGCTATTTTTTTGTCAAAAACTCCTGAACACTCAGCGCAATGTGGATAGATGCACTTGTAAACCACCCATTATAAAATAAACAAATGCATGAAAAGAATCTCCAGAAAAATTAACTGAAGCTGAATGCAGCCTCTCACAACAGTGCTAGCTGGTATACTGATACAAATGAGTTTCTAGAACACTTACCTAATGGGGGAAGCTTCCAAAGGAGCAGCCTTCAAGGGGCCCACCCCCCAAAAGATAATTCGTTTATTTGGGGTTTCCCCTCATATAATGGTTAAAAGTGGTATGCCACAGTCTCAACAGAACATGTGTATGGTATGGCGTGTGTGTGTGGTGTACCTATGTGTGGGTGGTGTATATGATATGGGGTGTGTGTTTGTGTGTGGTGAGTCTATGTGTGTGGTATGTGCATGGTGTGTTTTGTGGTGTGTGTGTGATGTATACGGTGTAGTGTGTGTGAAGTATGAGTGATATACGAGTGTGTCATGTGTGTGAGAAGTGTGTGGTATTATGGTGTGGTATATGTTGTGTGTGTGGTGTGCATGGTGTGACGTGTATGTAATGTACATGCGTGGCATGTAGGGTGGTGTGTAGTATGTGTATGTGTGTGTGTATGTCTGTGGTGTGTATGTGATGTGTGTGTTGATGTGATACGTGTATGTGGCATGTTGTATGTGTGTGAGAGAGTGTGTGTGGTGTTCAAAGGTCAGAGTGGTATCTGCCCCAACAGCTATTATACTAAAATTGAAAATATATAATAAAAATCAGCATAGCTCTTATGCAAGGGTAACAAATTCATGTTATGCCCTGTATTTTTATAGAATGCCAACTAACAGATGTAGAAGGAAAAATGAAGTTAGAGAAATTGCCATCTGGCAACCTTTATAGTAATACTTGATTCACAGAAGAGTCATCAATGGATGCCAAAACTAGCAGGTGAAATTCTTCTGAATCAAAGATTAATATAGTCCCCAAAAATGTCCAAACAAATTACTTGTTAATTTCAAAGGAAATGCAGAGCTTTACCATGGACAAACCTTACAGACACCACCTTAAACAAGAGATGAAAACGAACATCTCCAGGGAACAAACTAATACGATGTGCCTCTCGATATGCTGTTCTGCAAGGACACAGTATCATTTCTGTGGGATTCTGGCCAAAATTCTAATCATGAGGAAACACCAAGCAAATCATAGTGACAGGTTATTATAAAAGAAAACTTGTCTTTTCTTTTATAAAATGTAAAGATCATAAAAGGTAAAGAACAATGGAAGGAGATTCTCTCTACTGATTCCAATCTCTCTACTGAAAGGAGAGTAAAGAGACAGAACAACTAAACACATGAGGGCATCCTGGACGGGGTCCTGGAGCAAGGTTGCCATACACACACGTGCACAACGGAACAAGTGAAATTAGAATAGTGATTCTGGGTTAGATACTAATATGGCATCAATTGTAAATAGTGGGGTGATGTGTGTGTGATGTATATGACGTAGTGCGTGTGAGAAGTGTGTGGTATATTATGGTGAGAACTATGTCCCGATTCTGGTCATTGTACTGTGCCTCTGTAAGAAAATGTTCTTTTTGTTGGTAAATACAGAGAGAGAATAAAGTAAATGGGGTGAAAAGTAAACAACTGGTAATCTGAGTGAAGGATATAAAGAAGTGTTTTGTACTATTTTTGCAACTGTTCCATGAATTTGAAATTCTATCAAAATAAAGAATTACAATACAAAGGTGGGAATATGGGTAGACAGATAGCTAAATCTGTGGAGAATCCCTTTCCTCACTCACAAGCATAATGTCCATCCTTTATAAAGCGCCATGGATAAATACATACAATATCCTGAAAATTGTTAAGAACCTTCCAGGGTCAGCCTTTTATCCCAAGCACCACAATGCCAACACATCCCAGATGAAGTTTGTGTAAAATCTCACCTTTTCTGAACTTTGCTTTGGACAATTCAGAAAAAATGCTTCATAATCAAAATGCTGAGAAATAAACAAGGGAGACCAGATAGAAACTTTTCTTCTGCCAGCAGTAAGTGCATTCAGCTTACCCAGGAAATAAAAGAACTATGCCCAAATAAAAGAAGTTATGAGAAATATGCCCAAAAGAAGGCCTCAGGCTGGACAAGATATATAAGGCCTTGACTGCCAAACCAAGGTTTTGGAGGTTTTAAAACAGAGGAGTGAGAGGATTCCTATTTACTGTGTGTGCCCACTGATCAAAGGCTCCATTGCTTTCATACTCCCTCCAGAGATGGCTCAGGCCTTCTGGGAACCTAGGGACTTCCTAGTAAAAATGACTGAATTGCACAGAATTGAATTTTAAAAGTAGCCATATAAACTATTTAAGCAAGCTTCTAGACTAACATGGAAAAAATTTAAGAATTATAATTTTAAAAGAAAGTAAATAAAAGCCCAGTGTTGGATTTAGCTTTTCTTGCCAATTCTACCTGAGGTTTCCGGTGACCTCAACAGCTTACTGAACCTCTTTACTTCTCATATTAAAGAATCATAAGCAACAAGTCCAGCCTCTGCAGGAGCCCATATGGACAACTGGTGATTGCTTTATGTTACTGAAAAAATACATTCTTTGATACCCATATTTAAAATAAAACATTTTTCAAGGTTTTAGTCTTCCTATGTTATGGATATACATACAATCCTTATATTTTGTAGCATAGTTCTCAATAGGCACATTGCATTTCACCTGATTGCATGAGGATTTAAATGTTTTGGCCTGGCACAGGGACTCACATCTGTAATCCCAGCAATTTAAGAAGCCGAGATGGGAGTATTGCTTGAACCCAAGAGGTCTGGACCAGCCTAGGCAGCATAGGGAGACCTTGTCTTTACCAAAAAATCAAAAGAGTAGCCAGGTGTGGTGGTGCATGCCCATAGTCCCAGCAACTCAGGAAGCTGAGTTAGGAGGATCACTTGAGCCTAGGAGGTTGAGCCTATCTCAATCATGCCACTGCACTCCAGCATGGACAACAAAGTGAGACTCCCAACTTAAAAAAAAAAAGTGTTTCAAGTCAATTAACAACTGGATCCTAAGAGTTATCTGGATCCTGGACCTCTCTCTGTTCATAGAGAAATCGACATGCATCTTATCTCACTGGAGCATACAACCAGTTGGTTTTCTATGTGAATTTGCAGCTCTAGGCATAATGTTAGCACAGCCTGGAGCAGTAGCCGCCTTTCCACCGAGCATGAGGGTCCACGCAGCATCAAGACAGGGAGAGAAAGAAGCTTCTTTGCGGTTCGCCCCAGTGATCCACACAGCATCTATTTTCACCAAGCTCCATGGCCCTTTGCTTGAAGAATTAGAGAGAGTTCAAAGGCTTTCTTGTCATATCTTCATGAGCGTAAAAATGGAGAGGAAGGGCTTGGCATGGTGACTCAAGTCTGTAATCCCAGTACTTTGGGAGGCCAAGGTGAGGGGATTTCCTGAGCCCACGGGTTCGAGAACAACCTGGGCAACTTGGCGAGACCTCGTCTCTACAATAAACCAAAAAATTGTCCAGGAGTAGTAGCGCGCGCCTGTAGTTCCAGCTACTTGGAAGGCTGAGGCGAAAGGATCGCCTGAGGCCAGCAGGTCGATGCTGCAGTGACCATGAGAATGCCACTGCACTCCAGCCTGGGTAATGGAATGAGACTCCAACTCAAAAAAAAAAAAAAAAAATGGAGAGGAGGAAAGGATATTGTCTTTTTTACAGGATTTACAACTAAACACTCTGATCTCGCCTAAATTGCTCATGAATAAAACATATGACCTTAAACTTTAACACAGATTTTGTAACATCAGAAGGTGCCCAGGGCTTACATTCCACCAAGAATGATGGTTCTCAGTTTCGGAGTTTCAACACTTGATAGTTGAGCTAATGTAATCTGCTACTAATAATGATTAGAATCTTGCTCTGTAACTAACTTATTTTCAAAATAAACCAGAGTAGATTAAAATTGATCCCTAAGATAGCTTCATCCTCATTTCCTTGCATTTTAATTCCATTTCTGTGTGGAGTGCCATTTCAGTGAGTTCACAAGAATTGCTCTGGAAATGGATTGCTCATTTGGACAATGTCTGTCTTGCATGTGCAAACAGCAATGCTGATAAGAGCAAAGCACCTACAATGGTATGGGTCAGGCACTGCCCTTTATACTTCATATTTGTTGCTTCATTTCATACACAAAATGGCACTCGGAGACAGTCAATTATTGTCCCCTCTCTATTTGAGGATACTGTTGAGGAATTTGTTAAGTTGAACAAAGACAAAAAGTTAGAAAATGATAGAATTAGGATTTGGGTTACATTTTTCTGGTTCTAAAATTCATGTTCTTTGCCTGATCCCTCACTACCTGAGGCAGGAATCTCCCTAACAGCATCTCCAATAGTTGGATATCAGTCTCTATTTGAACATCTTGAAAATATATATATATAAATATATGCATACGCACACACACACACACACACACACACACACACACACACACACCCTGGAGGCTTCATATTCCACTCTTCAAACAGTTCTGGTAAAAATACTGGATTTATATTAAACTAAAACCCACTCTTTTTACATTTTTTCAGTTAGTCCAAATAAAACTCCCTTGAGTCATTCTTGAAAAATCCAATTCTATTTCCATAACATAGAGCCCGGATTGTTTGAGGACATTTTCTCAGGACACACCGCTTTAGTGTTTTCAACCATTCCTCGTTCCACGAGGCTTGGACTCTTCACTGCCCTGGCTGAACAGGCTTGGGAACAGCATCTTTCTGCAGAGAAGGAAGTGCTCCACACTGTGGTGCCTGAACAACAGCCAGGCCGCATGGGGCTGCTGAGCATTTGAAATGTGGCTAGTGCTGGAGGAACTGTTTTACATTTTAATTAACTTTAATCACTTAAACTTTAAATATCCACATGTGGTTAGTGACCACAATACTAGAGACCAAAGATCTAGGCCTCCCCCAGAAAACACAAGTTTCTCTTAAGATGTGTCTCCTGGGGCCGGGAGGCTCAGCCTGTAATCCCAGCACTTTGGGAGGTCCAAGCCAGTGGACTGCCTGAGCCTGTGGATTCGAGACCAGACTGGGCAACTTGGCGAGACCTCATCTCTACAATAAAAAAAAAAATTAGAAGTTCCGGCTACTTGGAAGGTTGAGGCGGAAGAGTTGCCGGAGCCCAGCAGGTTGACGCTGGGGTGGCCATGAGTGATTGTGCCACTGCACTCCAGCCTGGGTGACAGAGTGAGACTTCAACTCAAATAAATAAATAAAAGATGTGTATAAAGATGTGTATCCTGGAATTGAACACAGTGACAGTGTTCTGGTAGTAACTGGTCATCAGTGTCCTGCTGTTGGTATGGATTCCTACGTCATAACTTTCCTGGTGGCCATATCCCCCAGATGCCTCCTCTTGCACAAAGCATCAATTATAACCTGTAAGACTTTTACACATCTGCAGCTATCAAGTCCCATTTTTATTTGACTTCCCCAAGCAGCATCTTCAGGACTTTCAAACAAGGCTTAGATGAAGGAATTAACTGGCACAGCTTGGGAGGGTTGTCTGAATTGTATGAGCATTGACTAGCAGGGAATAAACAGGGCTCCTACAGTTCATCCTGTTTGTAAGCAAAAAACCCTTAGAGGATGGAGTTCATCAAGCAGCAGTTCTCAGAAAGCAAAAGAGTCACAGTAGAGATGGCACATAATATGATGGAGAAGACAACATCCATTGTGGCTGGGGTTGCTGTCAGATGGGTCAGAATGAAACGTTGCCATTGGTGCCCAAGCCACATATCAAGTGATCCGGATCAGAAGTAGGGCAAGCAGAGAGCACAGCTATTCTCAGAGAAAAGCCCTGAGAGACAGTCAAGGGCTCTCAGACCCAGCCAAGCCATGGTTGTTTCTGTTTTAGCCAATGGCACTAGTGCAAGGTCTGTGTCATGAAGGGCTTTCCTTTCATCTAAAAATGTGATCACAAGACTGGCCAAGAGGGACAATCCTAATAAAATACATATGATTCTGTCTTCTGCCTTGGCACACTCAGGAAGACAAGAATAGGGACAAGAACCAGGCTTTGCAGCAGGTCTATGTGTTCAGTGAAGGCCTGCTGAGTTTCCCAACACTGTGGTAAGCGCATTTTGGAGACTCAACATTCACAGAAGGTCCCTATTGTCAGACTGAGATGTCACTCTAATGACCTTGTGTGCATTTGCGTTTACAGCTGTGTACAAGGGGGAACCCCCCCAAAACTCCAGAATTTATATATTTAAAAATGCATACTTATTCTTACATGTTTAAACTTCAAAGTACTCTCTGATTTCCAGCAAGATGGTGAAGGAAAAGACCAGACTGTGAGAGTCTCTGCAAAACTGAGTGTCCATAAAGACTCTCTGCATGAGTGGGTATGTGTCAGTGAGTGAGTCTAAGTCCATCTGAGGGGAGACTCAAGTTCATGCACCTGGGGCTCTCCTCTGGAGGTGATACAACCTCCCACTGCCCTGAGATTTGAGCCCCCAGCATGCAGGATCATCTGCTGTTCTCGGGGCTCTAGTGAGAAGAGGCAGTGGAAAGCAGCTGATCCTTACCACCTGGTATCTGGCCCACACCATCACCTGTGCCAACAGAGTGGCACAATCCCCAGAATCAGTGCAGAGGGCAGGGGAAAGCTGGAAAGTAGCCCTGACACCGGTAAGGAAACACCGACTGGTGCCATATTCTCTGTCCTGGGACCAGACAGAGACCTGCATTGCCTAGCCAAGCTCTGCCCAGCCTCCAACCTGGGACCTAGAGGTTATCTCCTCTTCAGACTCAGAGAGACAGACGTGCCACCCCACGCTGGAACAGGCACAGACATGTCAGTTTCAGTGGGAGACTTGACAGCAGCAGCAGCAAGCTGGAGGAGACCAAAGCTGATCCATCCTCCTCCCACAATAGTCTATGGGGTATCTGATTCACACTGAGAGCAACCCTATCAGCCTACAGAGGGGAGGGGCTGGAGAACAGAACTGAAAAGAAGTTGAAGTTACAGACCGAGTTTTGTTTTTGTTTTTTGTTAGTTTGTTTTTTGATTTTTATTTTTGATTTTGTTTTTTATTTTTTATGTTTTTTTATTTTCTTGTTTTTTGTTTTCATTTTTTTCCTCTTCTCTCTTTTTTTGGTTTTTAATTACATTTTCATACTTGCTTTGTTTCTGTTATTTTCATGCTTTGTAACTTTTTTTTATTTTAAAGATGTGGGATACTATTCTGGGTTAGGTATACAAATGTGCATTATGCAGGAATCCTTGCTGATGAGGTGTGCCACCCTTCCCCAGGCAGATTCCCACTACCCCCAATACTGCTTCTCTGTCCCCCTCTTGGCAGCTTCCAGCTACTGCCAATCATTTTCTTATAGTATTACGATAATTGTTCAATGTCTGATTATGAGTGAGAGTATATCATACTCAGCTCTTTGTTTCTGTGAAAGATGGCTCAATATTATAGACTCTTAAGTCCATCTAGGTTGCTGTAAAGTTCATGATTTTGTACTTCTTTATGGCTGCATAATATTTCATCGTATATATGTACCACATTTTAAAAATCTAGTCCTCTTTTGATGGGCAGCACAATTGGTTCCACGTTCTTGCTACAGTGAACAATGCTGCAACAAACATTCATGTGCAAGTATCTTTTTTATAGAGTGATTTGAGCTCTTCTGAGTATATTCCCAGTACGGAGATTGTGGGGTTGTATGGAAAGTTGATTTTTGGATCTTTTAAGAATCACCACACTGTTTTCCACAGAGGCTGTATTAGTTTACACTCCCACCAACAGTGTAGAAGTGTTCCCTTTTTGATGCATCCTCTCCAGCATCTGTTGTTTTTTGAATTATTGATGATAATGCTGGTTTTTTTTGGACTTCCTGTTTGTGTATGGGTATTTTTGAGGGAGAGGACATCAACAGGGGAATTTTTGTCTGTTTGTGTATTTGTATCTCTGCCTCCATGTTTCTTTTTATTTAATCTTTTCTGTCTTTGTTTATGTCTCTTTTCATTTGTTAGTAGGTATGCATGTCTATTATCCCTCTTCTTCTTCTGTCTTCTTCTCTCCACCTTCTTCTTCTCTCCACCTTTGCCTCATCCTCCTCTCTTTTTCCATTCATTTCCTTTTTCTTACCTCATTTTGCTTTCAGGGGACAAATCTATAACCCCACTGCATGGATAGATTGTAAGGTGGTGGGAAGTAGGTTCTGGGGGCCCACACACCTTTTAGTGGGTACTGGGATCTGCAAATAGTTTCCGAATCACAGGTCTCCCCTCAATTAAATCTCAAAACTGAAAAAAGTACAGTCCCCCACCCACAGACCAACTTCAGAATTGAACAAAACCAGAGAATCTACATAAACAAGAATAGAAGATTGAGCAAACAGAAGTAAAAGCTATCCCCCATCCCTGAACAACAGAATTAAAGAAGAGGTTAAAAAAGGGAGAGAATCTACACAAAAGAAGAAAAACCAAAGAAAGAATATGGGTCTTACACAGACTCCTGGGAGGTCAAGCACCAAGAATACAGACTTCTGAATGCAAACAATGAAGAGCCCCCAGAATGACTGATCTCAAACCACAAACCCAGATATCAAGATATTAATAGAAAGAATAAATAGAAATGAGGAACAACAAGAGGGAATAATGAAGGAGTTGATCACTGAGATAATAGCAATAAAGAATACAGTGAGCCTTTGGGAGGCTGAGGTGAGTGGATTGCCTGAGCCCACAGGTTCAAGACCCACCTGGGCAGGCGAGACCTCATCTCTGCAATAAAAATAAAAAATTAGTCGGGCATGGTAGCGCGTGCCTGTAATTCCGGCTACTCAGAAGGCTGAGGCAGAAGGATCACTGGAGCCCAGCAGGTCAAAGCTGCAGTGTCCGGGAGCGGCCACTGCACTCCAGTCTGGGTGACAGAGTGAGACTCCAACTCAAAAAAAAAAAAAGAATACAGTGAAAGAAATAAATAGCAAACTGATAAGCATGAGAAGCAGAATTAACCAAGCAGGAGAAAGAATCCAGAGCGTGAGAACCAAAATATAGAACTAACCCCAAATTGTGAAAAATATAGAAAAGAAGCTTAAAAAGACCGAACAAAACCTCCAAGAGATGAGTGATTATTTCAAGAGGTCAAACCTAAGATTAATTGGAATCCCTGAGGCAGACAGAGAGACACAGACCACCCTGGAACAAACATTCCATGAAATTATCTAAGAAAACTTCCCTCATCTCATCAGTGATGCGACCAATCAAACACAAGAGATTCAGCGAACCCCTGCAAAGAGAATATTAACTCCTACACACACAGCAATTCACCTACACACAGTAGGTATAAAAGAAAAAATTCAAAAGGCAGCAAGAGAGAAAGATCAGACTACCTACCAGGGAAGACCAGTTAGAATAGCAGCAGGTTTATCTACAGAAATGCTTCAGGCTAGGAAAGCTTGGAGCCCAATCTTCAAAGTTCTCAAAGATAAAAAATTTCAACCGAGAATTACCTACCCAGCTAAGCTAAGCTTCGTCAGTGATGGAGAATTAAAATCCTTCCCAGACATTCAATCCCTAAGAGTTTATACTGCCTCCAGACCAGCTCTACCAGAAACACTTAAGAAAGATTGACCACATCCTTGGCCATAAATAAAGCATAAACAAATCCCATATGATTGAAATCCTGCCATGTACCTTCTCAGACCACAATGGAAAAAAATAAATATCAACACCAAAAAAGTTCCCTCCAAACCCACAAAGACATGGATACCATATAGCATGATGCTAAACAACTCCTGGGTCAATGTGGAAATCAAAATGAAGATTAAAAGATGCCTGGAAACAAATGAAAATGAAGAAACATCTTACCAAAACCTCTGGGGATGCCATGAAATCAGTACTAAGAGGAGAATTCCTATCTGTATGAACACACATGAAGAAAATGGAAAGATCACAAGTTAACAGCCTAACAAATCACCAAAGGAAGCTGGAAAAGCAAGACCACCAAAACCCTAATTTTAGCAGAAGAATACAGATCACCAAAATAAAAGCTCAAAATCAGAACATAAAAGACAAAAAGATAATACAAAAAAATCAACAAAACAAAAAGCTGATTCTTTGAAAAGATAAACAAGATGATTAATGGACCCTTGGCTAGACTGATCAAGAAAAAGAGAGAGAAAGCCCAAATAAACACAATCAGAAATACAAAAGATCAAGTCACAGCTGACCCAGAGGAATACAAAAGATTAGCAGAGATTACTATGTACACTTTTATGGAAACAAACTTGAAAACCTAATAGAAATGGAGAGCTTTCTGACCTACACAACCTCCTCTTTTGAAACAAGAAGAAATCCAGATCCTAAACAGATCAATAACAATCCAGGAAATTGACTATGTCCTAAAAAATCTACCTATTAAAAAAACGCCCTGGACCAGATGGCTTTCCAGCAGAATTCTACAAAACATACAAAGAGAAACTGATACCAATCCTATTGAAAGTATTCCAGGCAATTGAGATGGAATGCTCCCCAAATCATTTTATGAAACTAACTAACATCACATTGATATCCAAACCAGGTAAAGATCCAACAATGAAAGAGAACTGCAGGCCAATATCTTTGATGAACATAGATGCTAAAATTCTCAACAAGATCCTAGCAAACTGGATCCAACAACACGTCTCAAAAGTCATCCACCATGACCAAGTAGGTTTCATCCCTGGGATGCAGGGCTGGCTCAACATTCACAAGACCATAAATGTAATTAAATACATCAACAGATGTAAAAACCAAAACCACATGTTTATATCATTAGATGCAGAAAAAGCTTTTGATAAAATACAGCACCCCTTCTTGATAAAAATTCTCAAACATCTATGCATAGATGGAAAACACCTCAAAATAGTAAAAGTAAGAGCCATCTATGAGAAACTCACAGTTAGTATACTGCTAAACAGACAGAAGTTGGAACCATTTCCTCTGAAAACCGGGACAATTACAAGGATGTCCACTTTCACCCTTCCTTTTCAGCATAGTTTTGGAAGTCCTGGCTACAGCAAACAGACAAGAGAAGGAGATCAGGGATATACAAATAGGAAAAGAGGATGTCAAGTTATCTTTCTTTGTAGATGACATGATTCTATACTGAAAATCCAAGACAATCTGTCAAAAACCTCCTTTACTGATAAAGGATTTTGGCAAAAAATCTGGGTACAAAATAAATGTGCAAAAGTCAGTCACATTTCTAAACACCAACAATAAACAAAAAGAAACCCAAATAAGAAGTACAATCCCATTCATAATAGTCACCAAAAAAATGAAATACCTTGGCATCTTCCTAAACAGAGACATGAAAGATGACACAAACAAATAAAAAATATTCTATGCTCATGGATTGGAAGAGTCAACATTGTTAAGATGTCCATTGTACCCAAGGCAATGTAAAGATTTAATGCAATACCCATTAAGTTGCCAGCAGCATTCTTCTCATACCTGAAAACAACAATACAGGAATTCAGATGGAAACATAAACAATGACGAATAGCCAAAACAATTCTCAGCAAACAAACAAACAAACTAAAGCAGGAGGTATCACACTCCCAAACTTTAAACTTTATTATAAAGCTACAATAATCAAAACAGCCTGGTATTGGTACAAGAACAGGCATATATATCAATGGAAAGGGACAGAGATTCCAGAAGCAAAACCTCTATTTCTCAACCAACTCATCTTTGAAAGGGCCTCCACCACCAACCATTGGGGAAGAGAACCTATTTAGTAAATGGTGTTGGGAAAACTGGCTGACCACATGCAGACGATTAAAATAAGATCCCTACCTATCACCATACACAAAAATAAGTTCTAAATGGATCAAAGACCTAAACTTAAAACCTCAAACTCTAAGAACCTTAGAAAATGCAGGAGACACCCTTATGGAAATTGGAACTGTCAATCAATTCCTGATCAAAATCTCAAGTGCCCATACCATTAGAGATAAGATAGACAAGCGCAACCTCATCAACTGACAAGCTTCTGCAAAGCCAAAGAAACTATCAAGATAGCAGAGAGACAGCCCACAGACTGGGAAAAAATATTTGCCAACTGTATGTCTGACAAAGGCCTAACATCTAGTATCTACAAGGAACCCAAACGTGCCAGAAAAAAAAAACAAAAACAAAAAAACAGCTCCATTACAAAGTGAGCAAAATATATGAATAGACACTTCTCAAAAGAAGACATGCGAGCAGCCTACAGATACACGAAAAAATGCTCAGCCTCACTAGTCATCAAAGAAATGCAAATTAAAACTGCACTGAGATACCACCTAACTCCAGTCAGGATGGCCATCATCAATAACTCAAGAATCAACAGATGCTGGAGAGGATGCGGAGAAAAGGGAACACTTCCGCACTGTTGGTGGGAGTATACAACCTCTGTGGAAAATAGTTTGACGATTCCTAAAAGATCTACAAATTGACCTTCCATACGACTCCACAATTCTACCGGGAATAACCCGGAGGAACTCAAATCACTCTATGAAAAAGATACCTGCACACATATGTTTATCGCAGCATTGTTCACAAATAGCAAAAACTTGGAACCCACTGTACTGTCCATCAAAAAAGGACTGGATAAAAAAAAGTGGTACATATACACGGTGGAATATTACACAGCCATAAAGAAGGACAAAAATATGAATGTCGCAGCAACTTGGATGGACTTAGAGTCTATGACACTGAGTGATCTATCACAAAAACAAAGAACTGAGTATTGCATGTTCTCACTCATAAGTGGACCTTGATTAATTATCGTAATACCATAAGAAAAGGTTTGGCAGTAGTGGGGAATTGCTGTGGGGGGAGGGGATTGGCAGTAGTGGGAAATTGCCAGCGGGGGAGGAGGCACATCTTATCAACAAGGGTACCTTACATTTGTAAACTAACCCTGAATTGTACCCCATATCTTTAAAATAATTTTTTTAAAGACAAAAAGTAAATAAAAGAGGCAAAAAGTAAAAAAAAAAAAAAAAAAAAAAAAAAAAAAAAACAGGAAAAAACTG
>NW_007231179.1:18362-63485 GCF_000164805.1 Carlito syrichta | reverse complement strand
AAAAAAAAAAAAAAAAAAAAAAAAAAAAGATAAAAGAACAGGTACAAACTGAGAGAATATATTTATAAGCTATATATTCAAAAAGGACTAGTATTAGAATATGTAAACAACTCTCAACACTCAACAGTAAAACAATAAACAATCCCATTAGAAAGTGGTCAAAAGGCATGAAGGAACATTTTATCAGAAAAGATATACAGATGACAAATAAACATGAAAGTGTGTTTAAAAAAATGAAACTAACCATGTTGCCCATCGAAACTGAACTGGATAAAAAAAATAGTGGTACATATACATGATGAAATATTACACAGTTATAAAGAAGAACATAATTATGAACTTTGCAGCAACCCGGATTGATTTAGAGTCTATAATACTCAATAATTTAAAGAAAGAAAGTAGAAAGAAAGTACTGAGTACCACTTGTTCTCACTCATAAGCAGACCCTGAAAATTTAACATAATACTATAAGAAGGTGATTGGCAGTAGTCGGAAACTGCCGGGATGGGGGAAAGCATAACATTAATAAATGTACCTGATCTCAAACCAGGCAAAGTGGGGACTAAAGTGAGGCCCAAACTTTATCTGTAAGATGACTACTTGTATACCTAATCCTGAGTTGTATCCCACCTCTTTAAAATAAAATAAAAAATAAACAATTTTTTAAATAAAAAGTACTCTCGCCAGGCTCGGTGGCTCAGCCTGTAGTCCCGCGCCTTTGGGAGACTGAGGTGAGTGGATTGCCTGAGCCCGCGGGTTCGAGACCCACCTGGGCAGCGAGACCTCATCTCTACAATAAATCAAAAAATCAGCCGGGCATGGTAGCGCATGCCTGTAATTCCAGCTACTCGGAAGACTGAGGCAGAAGGATCGCCGGAGCCCAGCAGGCGAGGCTGTGGTGGCCGGGAGCGGCCACTGCACTCCAGTCTGGGCGACAGAGTGAGACTCCGACTCAAAACAAACAAAAAAGTACTCTCCATTGAATGCAATACACCTATCAAGATGCTTTTTCCACTGCTTAAATCAGTTTTTGAATGCAGCAATTTTGATGCCTTTCAGTGCTTCTGCTATTTGTTTTACTTCTTCCACGTGGGCAAAAACATTTCCCTTTGAGGACTTTTTTCATCTGGGAAACAAATAAACAAAAAAAAGTCACTCAGGGTGAGACTGAGTGAATAGGGAGGGTTGGGCACAGGGCTCATGCCGTTTGGGGTCAAAAACTGCTGAACACTCAGAGTAGTGTGGACAGGTTGTTCATATAAATCACCCACCATGAAATGGGCAAGATTTTTTGAAGAGTCTCCAAAAAAAATCACTGAAGCCAAAACACAGTCTCTCACAGCAATACTATCTGGTACACTGATGTCAATGGGTTTCTAGAACAGTTACCTAGTAGGGAAGCCTGTACTACAAAGGGACCAGCCCTCCAAAAAATAATTTCGGGATTTTTTGGGTCCTCTCACATATAAGAATCCTCAAATACTGTAGCTTTGGGTCACAGATACTTTCAAGCTTCCTTAACTACCATCCAATTTATACTTGACCACTGAGATGCAAAATTCAACAACTTATGCTCAAATAACCATAATCAGGTTAGAAAAGCAAAACAGGTCAGCAGATGACTAAGGAGCCTGTCCAACTAAGAGCCTAGTTCTCTCCAGGACTGGATTAGGGTCATAGGGAAACACCAGAGAAGAATGATTATTCACTGTGAAGAAGGTTCTCTGGTGTACCTATGTACAGCTTTTAGTCAGGAATGCCCTTCCAAGGTCTCTGGCCCTGAATTCTCCCCTGAGGCTCTGCCTCTGCTCACACCCTGCATAGTCACTTCCACCTATGCTTGCTCTCACTCTCTCTTCGCTCCAACCCTAACAGCAGTCCTTTTCCAGTTGTAGAGAGCAGTCAGATTAGTCTTTTAAAAACACAATTCAGCCCTCATCGTTTGCCTATTTAAGCTCTTCAATGCCTTCCTATCCCTCCTAGAATAAAGCTAAAATTTTTGCTATGTTCTACAAAGTTCCGTGTGATTGGTGCTGGCACCTTCTACCTTCATCTCACGCCAATCCTTTTCCTTCCTGGTGTCCCAGCTGCATGACCTTTCTTTTAGTTCTGGGACCCTCCCTTCCATTCCACAGCATCACTCGAGCTGTTTCTTTTCATGGACAAAGTTCCCTTCTGTGCCAGCCTAGTGAGTACCTACTTACACTTTATCTGTCAGCCTGTATGTCCCCTTCTCGGTGAAGATAATGTAACGTCATTCCCTGTCTCTTCCCAGATCAGGCATACTTGGACTATGTTATTTTCTTTAATGACAATCACTAGATTTGTAACATTACATTTATTGATGAGATTACTTAATAAAACATGTCTCCTTCACTGGGCTCTTGGCTGCATACAAGCAGACTCTGTGAGTGTGTTTGCTCACTCTTGTATCCACAGCACGATGCCTGGCAAATAATCCATGCTCAGGAATGAGTTCTGAAATGTAGCATCCCAGGAATCATGTAGAGCATCAGATATAACAGAATGAAAAAGAAATTACAGCTAAGGGGTTGTCCAAGGATTATGTGGATTCACTAGAGCTCATGAGGGCTGCCCTTTCCACCTTCTGCCACTTCCTTTATGTGTAAAGTTGGTTCTGTGTGAAGGCCAGCTCAAAATTAAAGCTAAGGAAAAAATACCTCTGCAACCTTTACACACTGTTCACTATGCCGCGTTCTCTTCCTTCTTTGGTTATGGTTCCATGTCTCCTGTGTCCAGAAAGTTTCTATAAGTTGTGTAGCCCCCCTGCTCACTTATGGTCTTTCTGAAACTCTAATGAGCTTTGCCCTTCTCAAAATTATATTCACTGCATCTTTCCTGTCTCAGATCAACTGAACTCCAAATTCTTTGGGAGAAGAAATCACAGAGTATGTATATATTTCTAAATAACTAAATAACAATGCAGTCTTCTCTAAAAGCTTCCACTAAAGTTTTACATTTGACTTGGCTTAGAAATAAATACTAAGCATAAAAGAAAAGTTATAACAGAAAACTTTGGTTTTTAACTTTCTGATTTTTAACTATGATATGCTTTAAGGGCTAGTTTCTCAATTCCTATCTGCCTCAACTTCTGTAACTACATAGTGAAACAACAATAATCACACAGTTCCAGAACACAAGAAGTACAACACAGAACTTACTATGTCCATTCCAGAAAATTTCAAACTTACTAAGTACTATATATTTTATAAAATAATAGAAATTAAAAAGAAGTATAAAGTGCTTGTTATCTAGTTGACAGGATACATTAACAATCACTGTATGAGAGACGTCAAAAGACAGTGAATTGTAAATGCCATTTGAATAGTACAGGCAAGAAGAGTTTTCAGTTCAGGCAAGGCAGAGATTGCTGCAGAATGTCCAGGAAGGCTTCAGAGTGGAGACTGGGAAAGTATGTTGGAAGTTGGATAAAATGAAATGTAAAAGAACACTTCAAGCCAGGCTTGGTGGCTCAGCCTGTAACCCTGTGCTTTGGGAGGCTGAGGTGAGTGGATTGCCTGATCCCATGGGTTTGAGACCCACCTGGGCAACTTGGTGAGACCTCATCTCTGCAATAAATCAAAAAATTAGCCGGGCATGGTAGCGCACGTCTGTAGTTCCAGCTACAGGCTGAGGCGGGAGGATCGCCAGAGCACAACAGGTCGAGGCTGCAGTGGCTGGGAGTGGCCACTGCACTCCAGTCTGGGCAAAAGAGTGAGACTCCAACTCAAAAAAAAAAAAAAAGAACACTTCAGATTGAGAAACTTTATCAGCTTAGCATGGATCACGTTGGTAACAACTAAATGAACTAGCTGCCTGTCCTCAGATTGAAACTCTTCTCAATTTGCAGTAAAATTAAAAAGAGATACACTAAGTATTTTGTAAGGATAACCTTTAAGATTTAAATTCCATGAAATTCATTCTAAAAATATGTCCTTCCTGTTGTTTTGGCGTTAACATGTCCTTTTATTTATGATATTATAATGATGGAAATAGTAGTTGGCATTTTTTCCAAGTTACCTCATTAGGAGCAAGTTGGTATTAGGTCAGATTACCTCGCCCCATGTTCCCATTTAAAAAAAAAAAATTTTATGCACTGCCGGGAGACTCATAGCTGGGGATGGGGCTGTGCATGGGGTGGGTATTTGCAAGATGAGGCTGAAACGGTGGTCAGGAGTAAATTGAAGCCAGTTTATGAAGATTTAGACCAAGGTTTCCCTTCTCACTCTAGGATTCTAGAAATGATTTTGAGAAAGGAGTAACATAATGAAAATAGAGCTTGGGAGACATGCATAGTCTCCTTAGAAAATATCACTTGCAGATAAATCTTGTTTATAACCCTTGTAAGTCAAATAAATGGCATACATTTGGTCTGTTTAGTGTTATCTTTACCATTCTCCTCCTTCTAAGTGGAAACCAGCATCACTGTCCACTCTTATCAAAGGGCAGAGTTCAAGTTCTGGCTCCTTCTCACATCTTCCAGTGCTTCAGAAAGTCCAAACTTTGTTCTAAGGCCTAGGTTAAAACCTCAACTCCAGTATTTTCTCTAGTTGAATGACAAATTCACTTTCCTCAACAAATTCGGTTTCCTCAACTTCAGATGAGGGAGAATCAGGAGGTGTACTTATACAAGATACAGAAAAGCCCGTTACAAATTCTAAAGCACCATATTAATTACAATGCTTCTTGGGACCCACCCCCACCCCAGAACACTGCTCGTTTTCAATTCTAGTTTACAAGGTCTAGATATCTTTTTTTTCCATTTCCCATTATCCTCTTAATACATTTGATTGAGAAGCACCATGCACATTCTTTCTCACCCATCATGCTATTTTTTTCTTGTAATCACATAAATTCACTGTTCAACACTGGATCAAATTTCCAGCCCTCCTGGGATTCAGTTTTCTCTCCGATAAGCTTGGAAATATCATAGAAGAGACTTCTGCAGAGTTCTACAATTCAGGCGGGCGAACGTATGCAGTGAATAAGGTTCATTCATTCATTCATTCATCCAGTGATAGTTGAGGGCCAACTACTACCTAACTCTTTAGGAGGATTGGTTCCAAGCCTGAAGTACCAACTGCCACAGACAATTATATTTGTTTTTTTCTATGCTGTTGTTTTCATATGCAAAGTAGGGATCTTAGAGTGCTGAAGTCCCCTAACCAAACCACAGAGCCCAAGAGAATCTCTGATGTTTTGCAGGGTAAGGTCACTTGAGTTGATTTCCAATATGAACTAACAGAAAGATGTTCCCAAGAAAAGGTGACCCCAGGAAGCCTTCAGCAGTAACATTAAAAGAAAACATCCATTTTCCATTATATGTACCAAATCGCCACAGGACACATAGCACACAACCTTATCTGCTAACATCAAGAGCTGTCACTTTCTTCAAGAAACTGAACCTGTAGAAAGACATGTTCCCTTTTACAATTAGTAAATTAGTACTTGTCAAAACTGCCGGGGAGGTTGGGCAGGCACACCTCATCAACAAGGGCACCTGCATAATGAACATTTGAATAACTAACCCTGAATTGTACCCCACATCTTTACAATAAAATATTTTTTTAAAAAAGGAAAGTCACTTTCTGGAGGTTTTAACAGGTCTCTAAATAGCAAATCCAGCAGAAATGTTTCTCGTCAGGTAGTAAGAAGTTAGTACCTTGCACCTGAGATATCTTGATTTTTTTTTTTTTGAGTTGGACTCTCTTGATTTTTAACCATGCTCGAATGAATCCCATGATGAATCAGGACCCCAGGCTCACCTTTTCCAACCGTGACTGCTCACTACTCTGGCTTCTAAGGGCACAGGCGGCAGGAAGAGAGGCAAAGATAAAGAGGGACCGCATATGTCCTTATTTTGTCAGGAATAGTCTAGTTTATGTGCTAGTATAATAGCACACCCTCTCTCAAAAGTACACCAGTACTGAGGACAATAAGTTTTCCGAGGCACATTGGGTGGACCTCCATAGGTATCACTGTAAGGGGTGACGTAAATGCTCGATCCTTTCTAGATTCTTGTGTACTGATCACAGTACATGAGGAACAGAGTCACACATACTTCAAACGGGTGCCAAGAGCATTCATCCTCCCCACATGGACCTCACTTGGTCACTTGATGGGATTCACTGCTCTATCCTGTTTTCTGCCATGGAAAACTGGTCCGTTTAGACTATCCATAACCGATGGGGGTATAGGTAATGCTTAGGTGGCTTGGGCCTCTATCTCCCCCCTCCCCACTTCTCTTGTTTTTCTTATTGAAACTTTGAGAACTCCTTATTTTCTACATTTTAAAGATCTAGGCGTAGATAGACATACGAATATCCCTAAGGATTCAGCTTCAGATGTTTTAAATAATGGAAGAGGGAAATACAGACCTTGTTTTTCTCACCAACCATCCAAGATCAAGGCATTTCTAGTAGAACCCTGATGAGGGGTTGGCAAATCCAAGTTCCGTGCAGTCCTCCAGTTCGTGCCTAGGACTGGTTCAAATCTACAGGTCAGTCAGCTTCACCCATCAAGAATGGCATGGATATTTCCATGGTGTTTCTTAGTCGAAGGTATTGAGAGGATGCGTGGAAAATGGAAGAAGGGCTGCCTTACACATTGTACAGTTTACCTGGGCCCTAGATATTTGATTAAGTAGGAGCCTAGGAGTAAGATCAAAGTCAACTGTCAACTTGAATCCAGAGTCCTACTTCACTTAAACCAAGAGGTACACTGGCAGGAGATCGGATAGTAGGGCCAGGGTATTCATACCCCACTGTCTCCCTGTGGGTCATCTCAACTTGCCTGTGTGTTCCTGCTCTATACTAAGGGCCTTCTCGCCAGGCACGGTGGTTCATGCCTGTAATCCCAGCACTTTGGTAGGTGGGACGAGAAGACTGCCTGAACCCGTGGGTTCAAGACCAACCTGAGCAATATGGCAAGACCTCATCTCTACAATAAACAACAACAAAAAAAATTAGCTAGGTGTGGTGGTGCATGCCTGTAGTTCCAGCTACTTGGAAGGCTGAAGTAGAAGGATTGCCTGAGCCCAGCAGACCGAGGCTGTGGTGGCCGTAAGTGTGTCACTGCACTCCACATGGGCCTCACTTGATCACCTTTTCCAGAATCCTTTGTTGGCCAGTCCATCCTGTGCCACAGTAACTGCTCACTCCTCTGGCTTCTAAGGGCACAGGTGGCAGGAAAAGGCCATGGGATGTGTTTCTTTAACAAATCCCAGCAGAAGGGGTAACAGGTGCTCAATGAAGCTTTGCTAGTTGTCAGGTGGTTACCCTCAAAACATCGTTAAGTAACCACCTGGGTGACAGAGTGAGACTCCAACTCAAAAACAACAACAACAACAACAAACCAAAGGGCCTTCTCCATAAAACGTTCTATTTCTGGCTTCCAGTTACGGGTTCTTCACTTGTCATATCTTCCTGCACCACCCCTTCTGGTTCCCAACCCCCAACTCCCAACTTGTATGTGCTGCCTTTTAAAAATTCCTTCAATTATCCTGAAGTGGGCATCCTTTCTGTTTCCCCAGGACCTTGGCTTATGCACTGTTTCACGCATCCGGCATATTCTCTAGGTCTTATGTTTGCGACACAATTACTAACTCCCAGAGACCAGTTGCATAATTATGCAGGACAGTAAAGATTAGATGGGGGAGGTAGAATAGTAGGTCAAGGTGGTCTGGAAGCATGGAGAGACAGTCAGGGCATCAGGGATCCTCTTCAGAGGGTCAGGGAACTCCCCACCCAGATTCTCAGAGCAGCCTTTGTGGTCACTTGTCTCCTGAACACAGTCCCATCTCACTCTTCTGCCTCTGCCCACGCTTTCTGGGAACATACTCCCCACCCTTGCCAGCCTCACATAGGCCACACTTATTTCTTCCATCGGGTCTCACCTGATAACCCCGAAATTGCCCATTCCGTCATCCTTTCGGTGAAACTGCTAGACTCCTCCTTGCCTCATTTTGAACCTTCTTGGGTTTTCCAAGTCACTCTCCTTCCTTTAGTAGCTCCCACTCTTCACTCGTTCAGTGTGTAATCTTTCTCCAAAAGTTCTCAAGACTAACCACTGGAGGGCAAAGGCCATGGGACGTGTTTCTTTTACAAATCACAGCAGAAGGGGTAACAGGTGCTCAATAAAGCTTTGCTAGTTGTCAGGTGGTTACCCTCAAAACATCATTAAGTAATAATTTCACGGTGGAAATAGAAGGTCAGGACTTTTATAGGAAAAAAATTTATTTTTCAGTTCCTTTGGAATTTCCCACAATATTTTAACTTAAAAAAAAACTTGTTAAAAACCTACATTTTGGAAGAAAAATAAAATGGGGTTTTATAAATCATTTTAAGTGAATTTCGTTCTCCAAAATTAAACTCTAAAACCAGGTGGCTTTCTTTGATTCCAATCCTTTTCATGTACTTCCGCATGTCATGTGAAAGCACAGTTGCTATGGCAACCACTCATTATTTTTCAGGAGTTGGCTAGATATTTTAACAACAACAAAAAAATCCCCAATCTTCTTAGCCTCTAGATATTCTTAATTTATATTCTACAGTGGTTTCTAATTTTTACAATTCCTTCACTACATACTTCGCCACAGTTTTAACAAGCCTAACCAACCCACAACTTTGTCACTAAATGAGCTTTGGGGAATAATTCAACAGCTGACTTTTTCCCTATGCTGCTCATAGTCTAAAAGACTTTTTAAACTTACTGACATTTTGGAATCTTCTTGGAATCTTGGGTGAAAGTTTACCGGTGTTGGTGTGTGCACATAAGCACTGATGTTTAAGAGAGTGGCCATAATACACAGTAAGAAAAAAGAATTTATTCTTTAAACATTCTATACTGCACCTTTTAAAAGTGTATTTATCATATCTCAGCATGATGCTAGAATTTCTGAAAGATTCAAGAAAGGCAGATGAAAATATCTTCCAGCTTCATCACACTTAATATCTGACTGGAAAAGTAAATCAAAACACAAGGTCATAATATAGAGAGATAAAGTCAGGAATGCAAACATATATAAATGACATAAAAAGCTGAGGCAGTGAGGGAAGTTGTCACTGTTAGAAATACCTAAGCTTGGGGAGGATACTTTTGTAGCCAGGGTTTTGTGAGAGAATAAATAATAGAAGAAATAGAACAGCAGATCACTTAGGGTTTTTATCATTCTACTCCCCAGGAGGCATTTTTGAAATGAGAAGTGTTTTTCAGCTGTCACAATGAGTGCAGGACTTCGTTGGGATTTAGGGTAGAAGCCAGGAATGCTGGACATCCTGCAATGTGTAGAGATCCTGTACTGTGAGAAGTTGTGGGCACCCCACCCGGTTTTTACCACATTTGCTGGAATTAATCCAGAGAACTGTGAATCAGTAGTACTTTATTACATAATGTGCTGAAAGTTTTTTTTTTTTTCGAGAATGAAAAATAAAGGGTCTAGGGAATCAGGATAAGCTAGTTATGGAGATGGGTATCTTCATTCTGTATATTGTGTCTAGTGAGTATACCGTAACCCATCCAAGTACAAAGTTAGTTGGCTTCAGTGAAGAGGCACAGTCACCACACACAAAAAAGGGAACAATCTAAAGGAATTTTAAATCACCTTAGTTACACATGAACATTCTAAGAACCAAACACTATTTTTAGTACAAACACATGAATGTAGAGGTTGTAATCTATTTTATAAAAGAGGTTGTTTTAAGACATTTTTTAGTAAAAATTATAGCACAATGATAAAAATTCTGCACTGTAAAAATTATATATTGGAATTATTCTTAGAAGGAAGAGTCTGTTGCTTCTCTGACACTGACCCCTTGGAGGATCTTATCACACAACTTCTCTAATGACCTGTGTTTGTGAGTGTGTGTGTGTGTGTGTGTGTGTGTGTGTGTGTGTGTGTGTGTCTCCAGTTCAGATTGTAATCCCCATTAAGTATCAAAGGATACAATCACCAAGGTATTATTAAGTATTGGAGACTGAACGTACAACTTGACAGGTGATAGGATCCCAGGGACACTTCATCCCTCCAATGCATGCCATCATGGAAGAAACTGGTTTGACACCATGCTTCAAAATAAGACTGATTTACGGCAGGGAATCTCATACTTCCTCATTTTCTCCACTTTGACAGTCCTTGGTATGCATCCCTTACTTTCAACAAAGTGTATGGTCTTTTTCTTTTCGTTTAAAAAATAAATCAGATCTGTTGCTACTTATTCTAAGATTTTATTCTAATGTTCATGTGTATTATTTGATCTTTTTCTTTCCCCATATTTCTTTCTTTCCTTCTTTTTTTTTTGAGTTGGAGTCTCACTTTGTTGTCCAGGCTGGAGTGCAAGTGGCACGCTCACAGCCATTCCAGTGTCAACCTGCTGGGCTCCAACGATCCTTCCACTTCAGCCTTCCAAGTAGCTGGAACTACAGGCGTGCACTACCACACCCAGCTAATTTTTGATTTATTGTAGAGACAAGACCTTGCCAAGTTGCCTGGACTGGTCTTGAACCCATGGGCTTAGGCAATCCACTCACCTCGGCCTCCAAAAGTGCTGATATTTCAGGCTGAGACACCGAGCCCAGCCTCTAATTTTTCTTATATGGAACAATTTCTGACCATTGTATCTTTTAAACCCAGCTTTACTCTTTATAGGTAGGAAGAAATTTCTGACTTCATTACAGTTGTTATTGTTACAACAGCACACTACTGGCATGTAGGGCCTGAGCACTTACATGTTGAAGAACATATAACTTCCCTATAAATTATTCCCTTTATTTATCATATATATTGATATTTTGATGATATATGCACATATGTTTCATCACTGATCAATTTAATTTAAGTTAGGAAAGGGGCTTTAAAATAACTTTCCATAATAACACAGTACAAGTTCAGGTACTATTGAGAGCCACTGTCTACTCCAACATATGCATCTCTTGATTTCCTTTTCATTAAAAAAAAAAGAGTGACTGACTCAGAGGCACCTGCTAACTATAAACTGAGCTGGAACTCTCAGCCAGTCCGGGTCCTGGTTGTTGGTCCTCCCTTCCCTGCTGTAGGCTATTAAGCTTTAGGTCCAGGTAGCAGCAGCCTGTGCATGAGGCCCTGCCATGCTGCGAGCCTGTCCTCCAATAACCTGAAGAATGAAGAGGGTGTTCTTGAAGACTGAATGAAAACTGAGAGGCACTGATCAATGTCTCAAGGACCAAGGTTGCTTCAGGATGGCTCCTGGAGAGCTAAGAATGTCCTCCACATTTCACCCCTGGTCCTCTGCACACCTACACCACTCTCGGCACTTGCTATTTCTCTCTCCCCACTGAAACCAGTAGTATCTGCACTCACCTTGTCAGTCTTTGAGGGCTGGCTCCCTGTTTTCTAAGATAATGCCTAACTAATTTGATGAAATAATCCACTATTACAATACAGAACTGTTACTGTACTGCCTTATCTTCACATGGCCTCCTTGAAATCCAAAAGTAGTACCCAATTCAAAAGATTGTGTCAAGCAAAGGGACATTTAATAGTACCTCTCGCATCAAAGTTTATCTTAATTCTAACTGTTTTCCCACATCAACTGTATCTTTTGTCTCTTCCCATCCCTCGTACGTGGCAAAGCCAGCAATAAGAGAGGGGAAATACATGTAGAAGTATCCGATGAGCTTATACATACAACAACAAAAGCCAAGAAATGACCTGACATGACTATTACAATATTTCTTTTTAAAGTTCCCCTTCATCTTTTACAATTATGATTTAAGCAAAGCGAATTTCTCATGCAGAGCAATAGAACACAATCTCATAGTTTAACATGTCAACACTTGGTTGTTTTATAACACTACTGTTAAAAGTAAAACTTGATCAAACAGTTGAAGTTTATTCCTTACCACCATCCCAATTCCTTCCCTTCTTTACAAGTAACTTCAGCCTGCAGTTGGTATAAAACTTTTTATTCTGTTTTTAGGCTTTACCGTCATAGGTGGGCACCAATAAACAAAACTGCCTCGTGTGATTTAAACTTAACCTGGAAAATCTCATACTATATATGTAATGTGGATTACTATGCAAAGGAGGGCTTTTGAGATTCATCCATGTTGAATCAAAATCTCTCATTCCATTTTGTGAATATATTACTATGTACTTATGCATTCTATTTATGAGCTAATTAAACTGTTTCATTTTCTGTTATACAAATAAATACTTCTATGCATTTATGCTTACTTGTGCTTGTCAGATACATTCTAGGGAATATATCTGGAAGGAGACTTGCTGGGTGTAGTATATAAACACTTTTAACTCCACCAGATACTTCTAAATTGCTTTGAAGCATGGTTTTACCAACTTATTCTACCACAACCATGTGTGTGAATTAGTCTCTCCCCACAGTATAAAATAAATCTAGGTGCTTTAAATTTAAAAAATCTGTTGTGTCTCATTGCTTTTATTTGCATTTTTCTGATTACCAGTGGGATTGTCTCTTCTGTTAAGCTTGTTGGCCATTCTGTTTTTCAGTTCTAGGATGTGCCCACTGATAGCCTTTCCCTTTTTCCTATTAGGTTGTTTGTCTATTATTTGCTGATTTCTAGAGATATTACATATTCTGTACACTAATTCTGTTTCAATGATATACGCAGCACATCACTGTATACACCAATGACTTTTTCATCTGATCTTCATTTGTTTATTCCCTCTTCTGTTTTCTATTATACAGAAAAAGATTCATTATTTTTGCTTTTATGGCTTGTCCTTTTTATGTCTTGTTTAAGAAATCCTTCCTGAAATATTACACAGTCATAAAGAAGGACAAAATTATGGACTTTGCAGGAACTTGGATGGATTTGAAGTCTATCATACTCAACTCAGTGATCTATCACAAAAACAAATAACCAAGTATCACATGTTTTCACTCATAAGTGGACCTTGAACACCTTTTATAATATGACAAAAAAGGAATTGGTAGCAGGACACTGTCAGGGGAGAAGGATGGCACATTACATAATAAGGATGCCAGATCCTAATCCAGGTGAAGTGAGTTCCAATGGGAGGCCCGAAACGTCACCTGTTCCTGAACCACTTATGTATGCAATCCCAACTTTACACCACAACTTTAAAACAAAATAAAAAAAATCTTTAAAAGAAAAAAAAAAAGAAATCCTTCTGTGTCCCAATTCTATAAAGAAGTTCTTCATCAACAAGGATACCTGCATGATCAATGTTTGTATACCTAACCCTGAATTGTACCCTACATCTTTGTAATAAATAAATAAATTTTTAAAAAGACAAAATTATAACAATAAAAAAAGTGCTATATTTTTTCCTGAAATTTTACAAGTTTTAGTCTTTATCCTTTTATGAATTTTTTGGTGCAATATGAGAAAGAAAAATAATTTTATAGTTTTTCTATTTAGATAGTTAATTTAGATTTATTAAATAGCAATTCTTCCCAACAATTTTTATAATACTTGTTTTTACACTAATTTCTCATACATAACTTGACATTTTAAGCAATTTAATTCCTCTTAGTTTCCCTAAAACATTAAATGAAGACATATAAATGCTACTTCACTGGTGGTTGTAGAGATTCAATGAATTTATGTTGGAAAATTGTTCAAAATAGCCTGGTTCATAGCAAGAACTGTATGACTGTGACTTCCTGTCATTGTTTCTATTTTGTCCATTGATCTATTTATTCTTTTCCTGCACCAGTGTGGGGTGCAACAGTCAAAATTACTGGGATCTCATAATAACTTTTAATATCTAGTTAGACAAAAATGCTCTTCTTTGTGATTGTCTATATTAGTCTTGGTGTTTTATGCCCTATGTTCTTACCTTATTTTATTAATTAATGCATGCAAAAATTCACAATTCAAACAGTACAGATCATTTAAATATCACCTTCGTCCTTCCAATGCTATTTCCCCAAAGGTTACCTCATGTACCTGTTGTATACATGTATCCTCTTAGCCCTCTTTCTATATATATATTTTAAATCAAAGTATAGGTCTACATATACACTTCTATACAATTTTTTTTTTTAGAGAATGGATCTTCCTATATCGCCTAGGCTCTGGTCTCAAACTCCTGGCTCACACAATCCTCCCAGCTTACCCTTCCAAATAACTAGAATTACAGGCAAGAGTCGCCATGCCTGGCTTACTTTAAAAAAAAAAAAGAAAAAGAAAAAAAATCTCATAAAATTCTTACTGTCCTGAGACTTGCTACTTTATTTTAGGATCAATTTGCCAAGTTCTGTGGGGAAAAAAATCTATTAGAACTTTAATTGGAGGAAACTGACTTTATTGAAGAATTTCTATAGAACTAATGTATTTTAAAAATCATAACTTATTTTTAAATAAATTAAATAACAGCAAGTTTTCCCATGTATGAACACCAGTTTTGCCTTAGGATTCTTAACTAATACCAATGACTTAAATCTAACAAATGTAGGGAAATTTTTAGCCAAGAAACTAAGAATTTTGTTCCTAATATTTGCCTTTACATATGGAATTATTTTGCTGAAGTCCATTCATTTATTAATTGCAATGAGTGTTGAGTATCTATTTTGTGCATAGATGAAAGGAGGTGATACAGAGACCCGCTGATGTCTATCCATATTGTCACAGCCCCTAGAGAAGGACATGACAAGGATATAAGTGCTCCTGCACATTCCTGAACAATATTCCTGAGAGCTAATAAAAGGTGCGCTTCTCCTTATCTCCTATGCAGTCCCAGTAAGTAGCTTCAGGGAATCCTTGCCTTCCTGTAGTCTACACCCAATCAACTGAAAGACACAAATGGAGATTTCCTTTTTCTGAGTGGTCACACATTTGAATAATATAATATCAATGTAATTGTAAGCCTTGTGATTTGTCTAACTTTTACATCGATGTAATCACAAGTTTTGTGATTTGTATAATTTTTGTGTAATGCATGATGCCTTAGGCCTTGTAAACACTTTTTATTCTATGGCGAGCTTGATTAATGCTTCTGCTGGACTCTACTGATGAAAGCTATGAGATACCACTGATACCTGGCACCCGAAAGTCTGGACTGAAAAATGTCACTATCGATAAACGTAGCTGAAACTCAAGTTCTATACAATGCTCTGCTGGTCATGTGGCTAACATATCAGTACTAACAACTCAGGACTTGTAAAAGTGAACTGTAAAAGCCTGAGAGTGAGCAGAACCATTTTAGAAAGATCTCGAGTTCGGCTCTGCTCTCTGGATTTGAACTCAGAAAAACCTTCTTTCTACCAGTTCCCTGCCCCTTTGATTTATTGGTATCAAGGGGGACAGCCAAGCTCAGACCATAGAAGAGGTACCTATAGAAATCTAGAATTTCGTTTAGCGTGGTCTTTTTGCCACAGCATAGTCATTTTTACTTAGATTTTTACCCCAACATGTTTTGAATCTAGTACAGGTTAGACATAGATAAGATAAATTTCCAGTAGGCATGTTTTAGGAAGCGTTCAGGCATTCTACTGCAGGCCAAGTAGCAGCCTACCCCATCCCCTCAGGCCCCCTTCCCTGTCTTGGTGAGGTGAATCTCTTCATTCTTTCTCTCTAATTTTACTTTCTAAATAAACTATATTTTCCAATCTAACTTCTGTGCAATTCTTTGCATCTCTCAGGCGGCATTAGATCGCACACCAGACACCCACACCCCCAGCAGGCCTGACCTGACATAACCCTAACAATAGATAAGTATAAAAAAGTGCAGGGAGCTCTCTCTCTCTCTTTCTTTCCTTCCTTCTTTCTTTCTTTCTTTCCTTCTTTCTTTCTTTCTTTTTCTTTCTTTCTTTCTTTCTCTTTCTCTCTCTCTCTTTCTGTCTCTTTCTTTCTCTCTTTTTCTTTCTCTCTTTCTCTTTCTCTCTTCCTCTTTCTCTCTTTCTCTCTCTCTTTCTCCCTTCCTTCCTTTCGTTCTTTCTTTCTCTTTCTTTCTTTCTTCCTTTCTTCCTTCCTTTCTTTCTTTCTTTTTCTTCCTTCCTCCTTCCTCCTTCCTTCCTTCCTTCCTTCCTTCCTTCCTTCCTTCCTTCCTTCTTTCCTTCTTTCTTTCTTTCTTCTTTCTTTCTTTCTTTCTCTTTTTGGTTGTTTATTTTATTTTATTTTAAAGATGTAGGGTACAATTCAGTGTTAGGTATACAAATGGTCATTGTACAGGCAAAGTTTGGGCCTCACTTTGGTGCCCACATCATCTGGTTTGAGGTCAGGTGGGAGCTTTTTCATGACTTAAAGAAATAAAATCCTGCCTATTATTGATATATCCTTGAGATTCTCATGGGTTGGTGGGCACGGTCAACCAATAAGGTATTTACTTAAGCAAATACCTGATCATACAAAACGCTAAATGTCATCACAGAAGTCTGTCCAGGAACAGTAGAACAACATAAGCAGGAGCTAAGGAGAAAATGGGAAGAAATAGAGGCTCTGAGAATACTTTCTAGAGGGCACAGATTTAGAAGAGAAGGTAGACCAGTGGGATTTTACCCAATAAAGGACATTCCAGACAAAAGGAAGAGTGTGAAGGCAGTTAGAGGGCCACAAAAGACCATCGAAGGTACTGGAAAAAAGCAGTGATGCCAGGGTGTCACAGAACAGAGTTAACACTGTCATATAGGTCCGCGAGGCTGTGAAGGACCATGCTTACCACACGTAACAAGTTCACAACTGATTTCTTCCTTTCAGGCATTTAAGGAACCAAACAGGAGGATATGTGGCTGAGGTGTGTCCACTTTGAGGTCTCTGCATCTGTAGATATGGGCCAGAGATGGCAGGAAAACTGGAGACCGGAAGACATGCAGGAGAGTGGATGGATATTCTGTATTCTTCATGGTCACCGTGTCTCACTGTTGACGGGGCCTGTGTGAGCGTGTGTATTCCAAGGCTCACCCCATGCCAGCCAATCAGCCCTATGAAAACAGCACTCATTCACCACTGCACAGACCAGATCGGGGGCATGTCTGTGGTTTTTGGCAGACATTTTCCTCCACGCTGCACTGATGGACTCAGAGGAATGAAGCTCATGCCATTTGCCTCATTAGCGTGGTGCTCAGACAAGTCTTGCGAAGAAGTAAGTATGGGCTACAGGCTATTTTCACTCACACTGAACTTAGCACAGCCTAACAACCCTTGGTGAACAATGAAAAAAATATATACTTGTATGCAAGAGCCCATCGATGACTGATAATATCAGGGTCGGCAATGAAATGCCCTTTTTCAAAGCTTACTGTCAGGATGGAAGAATGATACTGGAGATAACCACTCAACTCTGTGATAGAAGCCTCCCAGCAGGGAAAATTCATGCATTACACATGCACAGTCAGGGAGCTTTTTCATGACTTAAAGGAATCAAATCTTGTCATTTATTGATAAGTCTTCCTTGAGGTGAGCAGTAAAGCTCAGGCAGTCTCTCAAAACCAGCAGCATGCTATTAGCAAGGTTCAGAGAGCCATGCCTCTAGACAGGGTGTTTGTCACAAAATAAACACCATTGAGAAGTAATTGATTCTCCAAAGAGCCATTCTTGTGAAAATCTGGGAATAATGTGCAAATTTAAGGGGAATTAACAGAACTGCAAGCATATCTAAGCCCTTTCATCTTGCCAGTTTTTCCTTACGTAATAATTTCCTTCTGTTGACATAAGGAATACTTTTTCATAGGCTGCTGCCATTTACTGCACTTTTGCAATGTCCAGGAAACAGAATCTAATCAGTACACTCTGCCCTCTGGTGTTCATACTCAAAATTACATAACTATTTTTTTTCTCCAATATTAGCATATTTTTCAGGCATATGGATAGAAATTATTAGCTACCAAGAGAATTATTTTTGTTTGCTTAAAACTCTTGCTCTTCCTGTTTTCAAGCGATTGAGATTTTAGGATAATTCTACTAGCTCGATTTTTCCTTGCAATACATAGGAAAGTTGGAGAAAGAGAGAAACTCCCTCTTCTTTCCCCAGCAATATGGGAGAGGTACACTCCTACACTATCTTTTGAAGACAACCCAGAACATGACTTACATTACAGACCGACATAATAAAGTATTTTCAATGGAAACAAAATGATAATCTGAGATTTGATTCAAATCTTAGTGGTAGTGAATGGATGATACAAGATTGCCCAAGTCTTGATAATGATACAGCTGGGTCCTGAGTGTAACAGGTTCATTAGATAATTCCCTCCTCTTTTCTGTATGTTTGGAAATTTCCATAAACCAAGTTCCTCCCCATTTTAGTCTGATACAGACTGAGTTACTCTATAGGAAAGATAAAGAGTTAACATTCTGATATATCACCCCACGGTAATGGAAGAAACATGGTTTTTGGAAACAGAAAGATGTGAATTCTCTTCCTGCTCCTATCTCTTGCTAACTAGGAAGCCTTGGGCAGGTCACCTCATCTGTTTTAGTCTCAGTTGGCTTCCATATTTACAAAATGAGAATAAGACCACCCACATAAGGTTATTTTGGTGATAAAGAAAGAGAATGTGTAAAAATGGCTGACCCACAAAAGGCAAATAACAGCTTCTCTTTCTCCTTCTTCCAACAATCCTCAGATAAGTCCTAATAGTCAAAAAATACAACCAATATGAATAATGCTTGCGAACCCTGACTGATATGGTTGGTTTGCTCTATTCCAGCCTCTCAAGGTGAAATTCATCATATGATCAGTCAACTTTTGTCAGACAAAAATAAATTAGTAAATAAAATACATACACATACATATATGATAAGCTACTATTTTATATTATATGTCATTGGTTTTATATTAAAGCATTCCTGATCAATAACATTTATGAACCTCAGGACTCCATTATATTCAAGAGAATGCTTTAAAGGCAATATGAAAGAACAACTAGTAATACCATACTACCTTTACATAATTAAGTTCATTCACCCATTTCCAGAGTTTGGTCCCTTGATAACTCACTTACTAGAAATGGTTTACATGAACACTACAAACACAGTTTCTCATACCTTCAATTATCCAAAATATCTGAAGAATGCTCTGTGTTGCTAATTTAAACTTCCCATTAAACTAAGCATTAAACAGAGGGCCGTTCTTGTTTAAAGTGAATTTTAATGAAAAAAGCTAACTTTGCTATTTTCTTCAAAAATTTTGCATTACTGCACTATGTTATTCAGGAAAAAATAAATCCTAGAGAAGCAAATGTAGACACTGAAGGAAGATGTGACATTAGATTCAAGGCATTTACCTACTAGCATGTCATACAACTGATCACATAAAACACGCCTAAAATTTTTCTAGAAAGGACCTTTCAATACATTAATCAAAAATTAATAGACATATCACAACCATCTTCTGAGGAATAAATGTATTTATTCATCTCATTTTATAAAGGAAGAAAGTAAACTGAGGCTTAAAGGTTTTCTTCCACAAAATTAATTTGTGGAAGAACCAGGATTTGGATCCAGGACTTCTGACTGCCTAAGTTCTCTTTCTGTCACCCCACATCCCTGTCGATCTGTGCAGCAAAAAGCACAATTATCTGATATCTTGGAAGAGGATTCTAGTGGGACTTTTTCTTCTCTTTTGCTTTTTTGCCTAAATTTTTTATATCAGTTCAACTGAAGTACACTAAGGCATCTACTATGCATTGGATGTGAGAAAACTAGATATTTTTAAGTTCTCCAAATGATCAGGTATTTTGCAAAACTATATATCTTTTAAAAAGAAAATGATACTCTGTTCTTTGTTTCTGTGATAGATCACTGAGTATGATTGACTCCAAATCCATCCAAGTTGCTGCGAAGTCCATATATTTGTCTTTCTTTATGGCTGCATAATATTTCATTGTGTATATGTACCACATTTTTTTTTTACTCAGTCCAGCTTCAATGGGCAACATGGTTGGTTCCATGTTTTGCTATTGTGAATAGAGCTGCAACAAACATACGTGTGCAGGTATCTTTTTTTGTAGAATGATTTGAGTTCCTCCGGAAATGTTCTCACTCATAAGCGGAACTTGAACAATTACAATACTATAAGAAAGCGTTTGGCAGTAATGGAAAACTTTGGGGAGGAGAACTGGGATTGGCAGTTGAGGGAAACTGCTAGGGGAGGGAGGGGCATACCACATCAACAAGGGTAACTGCATAATCAATGTTTGTATACCTAACCCTGAATTGTACCCCACATCTTTATAATAAAAAAAAAATGACTAGCCTGAACATAGTGAGATCCTATCTCTACAAAAAAATAACACTAAATGAGCTGGACGTAGTGATGTACACCTATAATCTCAGCTGCTCCAGAGGCGGAAGAGGAAGAATCTCTTGAGCCCAGGAGCTGGAGGCTGCAGTAAGCTATGACTGTGCCACCGTACTCCAGCCTGGGTGACAGAGCAAAATGCTGTCTAAAAAAAAGAAAAAAAATGCCACTTTAAGGAGGAATAAAGTAAGTAAACATTGATTTTATCAATTCATTGAACTTCATTAAAGATATTAACATTTGTTTATTACTAAGTGAAGTATCATTAAAAGAAAATAATCAATGATCTATGGCAACCTAGCTCTCAATCAGATTTAAATTTTTGGAAAAAAACAAACAAACAAAATACCACCCTGAATTCCAAATAAGTATCAAAAATATAAATAATGGTCAAAGTTTCATAAATATCATTTGAACATTTCCAAAAAATGTACTTTCTTCTCAGATTCTGAAGTCTAGGGATTAACCCCTAAAAATCAGCAACAGTGAGAACAGCCTGGGCAATTTGGCAAGACCTCATCTCTACAAAAAATAAAAAATAAAAAAAATAGCTGGACGTGGTAGTGCATGCCTGTAGTTCCGGCTACTTGGAAGGCTGAGGCAGAAAGATCGCCTGAGCCCGGCAGGACGATGCTAGGGTGGCCATCAGCATGCTCACGCTAGCCTGGGCGACAGAGTGAGACTCAAACTCAAAAAAAAAAAAAAAAAAGAAAGAAAGAAAAAGTAGCAATAAGAAAACCCAATTAAGTTACTTCTCTTCATTGAGTTTCTTATTTTGTAGTTTTATTTTGAAATCAAGATGTATTTTTAAAATAATGATTATGCATGCCTTTAATTCGAAATATGGAAGAAATCTAGAACCTGGTTTCCGGGATCTATCTCTTGACACAGTCTCTGTCCTTCACTATTTTACAATCTAACTATTTTCCTGCCAAGAGGCTGAGGCCTGTGCCTCACTTGCATGACAGGCTCTTAGATACGTAACAGGGTCTTAGATGTGTGATATCTTCATTGCAGCTGGGTTTTTTTTTTTTTTTCTGTCTCTTAAAAGAGATGTGTGTGTTTGTGTTTGTGTATAAGTGAAGGGGAGATCAAACATCATTGTTATTTGACAATTCTCATGGTTAATTTCCAATTAGCAGACTGTAAAGCAATGAATTAAGTCCCTGGTGGCCTAATTTACAAAATCTCCAACTGTCAACATCTATTCTCCAAGAATCCCCCTGACCCAGAATCTTTTGCTTCTGGAGTCAGCTTTTTTGTTTATTTAGTCATGTCTTCCCTTTCTGTCTCCTCAAACAAACACCTCTAGTTCAGCCTCCAGGATGAAATTAGAGCAATTTTTTTTAAAAGAAAAACTAAACTAAAGAAGATATTACTATGCATCTCACATGTCTTCTACAAATTTTCCCATAACCTTGAGAAAGGTCACCCAAACTTGACCTCCATGCAAGAGCCCCTGTGACACCCAACCCATCTCTATGGGCTCATTTCTAATCACTTGGCCCCATAAATACTATTATTTTCTGGCCCCATACCTACCTGAACATTTTTGAGCTCTCCTTTGTGTTGCTGTGCCTGTGATAACCATGGAGTTATTACCTCAACCTAACACATTTTGCTCCTCTTCCCAAGGTTATCTCCTATTAATTCTTCAAGAATCATCATTAGAACTCACTTGTATCACCCAGAAAATTCTCCCTAACACCCTTGAAACTGAATTAAGTGCCTCTCCTCTTGTTCCCACAAGGCACATCGCATACGCTGTCAGATAATAAGGGAGTACCGTGTACTGAATCTCTAGTACTTGAAAAAAGATTAATATAGGGGTTTTAAAGCAAATAAATGAATCAACATATTTTCCTATTACTTACTTTAATTATTTTTTGAGTCAGGGTCTCACTCTGCTGCTCAGACTGGAGTACAGTGGCACAATCACAGCTCACCACAGTCTTGACATCTTGGGCTCAGGCAATCCTTCTGATTCAGCCTCCCAAGTAGCTGGGAATACAGGTGTGTGCCACCTCACCCGGCTACTTTGATCCAAGGGCCACTCCCAGCACACTTTAGTTTATTTTTCCACTTCATGGGTGGGTCAGCTCAGCTTCGGTCTGTGGACAACTATCACCCCCCTCTCCAGGGATACGCCCTCTTTACAGTTCTCAGTCCTCAAACTCACAGGTCTGCAAAGTATTTCCCAGAGGCTAAAACTGCCCTGCTGCCTGTTTTTGTAAGCAAAGTTTGGTTGAAACACAACCCTGCCTCTTCATTCTGCAGCTGCTTTTGTGCTACCACCACAAAGTGAAATAGTTGTGACAAAGACCGTATGGCCTACAAAGCCAAAACTATTCACTATCTGTTCTTCCTGGAAAAAGCAGTCAGTCCCTAGAACAGACCGATGCTCTGGAAGTCAGTTTTATCTATCTCACTTCTAGTTTTATTGATGATCTTCTGTTTCATAAAGCAGAGAGGTGCAGATATTTTAGAAATAAGCCAAAGAAACATATATCACTCACCAGTTCCGCCTAAACCCCAAACATGTATTTGATGTATACTCTGTCTCAAGGACTAGGGATTCCAAAATGAAAATACACACCCTGGCTTTTAAAGAGCTCTAACCTCATGGGAATGGGAAATGTGTGAAAAAAATCATTTCAGTGAGCATACCCCTTGTGTCAGATCTCTTGCGTGGCCTGGCACTCTAGGAGCAAAGAGGAGGGATTCATCTTATTCCAAGCCCAAAATGTACCTCAAAGAGAATATGATCTTTTGGCTGGTCTTAAAGGATGATTAAGTGTTCTCTATAGATGGAAAGAAGCATAAAGGCAGAGGGTAACTCTGTGTACCAAGGGATCAAGGCAAGAGAGAGTCTAGTATGTCAAAGAAAAGGACCAGGGATCCCATAAAGAGGCTTCAGAGGAAGAACCTGGATCGTGAAGGCCCCTTGTTGCGCGCTGGGCCACTAACTAAGGGCAGAGATGGGTCATCCTGGAAAGCAATGCTGTGGCAGCAAAATGTCCCTTGAGGTGTACATTGAGTCATTCAACAGCCTGGACAAAAAGAGCAGCAAAAGGCAATGCTGCTGTTAATGACTTGTGACATTTTACATTTCTTTCCCAACTAAACCCTTCCTTTTTATTGTTCCTATCCAAACATGGATTTTATCCACTGCCTGGGAACTAGCTAGAAACCCCAAGAGAGAAGTCGCTGTTGCTTTGTGAAAGGACACATTTAAAAAATAACCTCATTTCTTTTAAATTGGACACAGCATGAAAGGAAGTGTCTGGGAAGGAAATAATGAATAATGGAGAAATGTCAGTGGCCTTGTGGGTGCCCTTTGAGAAGGCAGTTTCAGAGTTTCCTTCTTCATCATTTTCTTTGCTTTGGCCTTGGGAATTTATTATTTATGCCCTCATTTCCCATCATGGACTGGTTGTTAGGTGAACTAATGAATGAAGAGCTTGACAGGCAGAGGCTGACAACACACATACTGAGTCATGCTACATAATACGAGGCTGCATCCTAAAGACCCTGAGGACGAGGCACAACCGCTGCCCTCCAGAAGCTCAGCCTCCAGTGGGGAAGAGAGAGAGAAAAAACAGATGGTTTCCACTGAGATGTGTCAAGCTCTTTCATCAGCGCACACAGGGGTTTTGCGAGCAGCCAGAGTGACATTAAACCCAGATTGGGTGATTAGGGTGGCTTTCAGGAAATGAGTCTCCTTTCCCTAAAAAATGTCCTCAAAATACAGTCTAAACTGTAACCCAATATTGCAAGGGGAAAGGGCAAAGTGTTACTGAACAAAGAAATATTCATAACCATGTATTTGCGACATGAAAACACGCTGACAGGAACTCTAGCCAGGGGCTAATGATTGCTAGCACAGGGACAAAAGTAACATAGGGCCAGGACCGTGGAGAGAGGCATGGCTGGTGCTGCTGGTGGGAGGTAAATGGTCTTCCTGCAGCCCTGAGACCCTCTGCTCACCATTGGGTTTCACCTCAGTGCTGCTGGGCTTCAACACCACATCAAGCCTAAGACTGGAAGTGGCATCTGGCACCACCCTGGCCACTTCTCAGATTATAGGCTTGGAACGGGTAGGTTAGAACTGGCTTGCTAACAGCCTCCACCTCCCACATGATAACTGAGCCTCTTCCTCTACCCTTCTGGCTCCCAAGTGCTCTGCCTCACTCCTTAGTGAAAAGGGGAGAGAAAAGGAGCCAACACTGGCTCTAAGCATCACTATGGCGTTGTTTGGATACCTTCCTTGTCCCAGATTTTAGACACCTTCATGTCACAACAGCAAAGAATACAATTAGGTTTTCCGTTTTCAGTCTGACAGCTGTCTACCTTTATTTCATTTATTTTTCTAATTTCCTGACTACTCATGTCTGCAATCTATGTTGTGTGGAAAGAAAGAAATAAGAACTGTAAGTAAAGCCATGCTTCCTCTGCCAACATGGCCATGCCAGAGGCACACTTGTCAGGGCTCAGAACAATGGACACAGGGGTATGTGTTCCTGGGTTTCACTGCAACACAGTTAGTTGAGCCCTGGTTGCCAGATCAACATGGTGTCCAGCATCTTGGAACAAGACCAATCAGAAGTCTTTGCAGAACAGAGTGAGATACTTACTGAAGAGAGAATGGTTACACATCTCGGCTTGGTGCCTTTTGCTGCCATTCTGTAGAGTCGGATAGCGCTAATTAACCTGTGGTCCTCCCTCTACTGCTTAATCCATCCAGCTGAGATGTGTTCCCACTTGATTGTATATCTGCCAAAGCACATGTTTGTCCTAATTATTTACAGAAAAACCAGTTTATTCTTCTCCTTCCCCAATTGTTCTCCCCAAAGAATCTGAAAAATCATCAAGTACAGAAAGGGCAATCATGATTAAATAACTGATCCACAGTGAAGATCAGGTGAGTTCAAGTTATTGACATATTGTTCCTTGAAATTTCAACAGGACAGGCAGTAACCTTCCAAAAGTCTTACATTATCAAAAAGGTATATGCCTTCAGAAAAATGTCAAGATGTGGGTGCTACAAGTTGCACTGTGTTCCCCAAAAAAGATAGGCTTTGCTAACCCCAGTAATCTGGAATGTGACCTTACTTAGAAATAGGGTCCTTGAAGATGTAATTAGTTAAGGTGAGATCACATTAGAGTAGGATGTTCCTTTAATCCAGTGTGATTTGTGTCCTTATTAGAAAGGAAGAGACAAACGGAGAGGAGGTGACCAAGTGAAGATGAACACAAGAGATTGGAGTCATACTGACATAAGCCATAGAATGCCTGGGGCTACCAGAAGCTGGGAGAGACAAGGGAGAATCCTCTCTTATAGGTTTCAAGCAGAGCATGACCCGGCTGACACCTTGATTTTGAATTTCCAATCTGCAAAACTGTGAGACAATAAACCTCTCTCATTCCAAGCAACTTTGTTTGTGAAATTTTATTATAGCAGCCCTGGAAACTAATACAGTAAGAGTTAGCCAGTCTTTTTAACCCAGGTATAATGTAAAGTAACCAGAATAGCTGTGGGCAGCAGGAGTGAAAATTTCTTTTCTCGGCTGAATGGGGGAGGGCACACAATATTTGCATTTAAAATACTGTTATCATAACAAACTGACACAAACAAGTTAAAAAACTTGCTGCAAATAAATCTACTTAATATTCTGATATCCATTGTGAAACACCCACTTAAAGCCAATAAGACAACCTTTAAGAATTCAATGTTTCTCAAAATTTTTTGACCATGAAATTCTTTCTGTACAAGTAGAGATTTCAAAAGGACAGCTTGGAAAATACCCTGGTAGTGTCCTCCAAGCTGTGTGTTAACAAGAACTCAATCTTATTTCAAAGGAACTGTAAGACTGACAGTTAAATATACACGCACATTACTGATGTTAAAGAATTAGATTAAATTAGGTTCTTCATAATTGTATTTTTAAGTGAAATTTTTTATTATTCTAGTCAACAGATTTTATTTGAACTCTATGAATGTGAGAATAGGCCAGTCCTGGAGTCATAAAGACCAGGAAAAATGCCAGGAGCTGCCGATTATTCAGAACAGTCAGATGTGCTCTGATTTTTCAATGTTGAAATAGAATTGCATCATAAAAGGGAATATGGGAGATGTTCATACCTAAAAGCAAGTTTCTAAAAGCTATTAAGAGCTTTTCTAAAAATGAACAGATTATCCCTTGTCACTCAGTCCTGAATTCACTGAAGTTTGCACCTTGCTTCTTAGACTGAGCTGTGTTAATTAGGGAAGTGTTTTCTTCAGCATTTCCCTAGATGTGTCTCTTCTCTTGAAGTACTTTGGTTCATGCCTTGTTGGGAATGTCCTTCTTTGTAAATGTGCATGCTTTGAAGGCACTGAGCTGTGAGTAACACTGATATAGCCAGCCGACCCTATGCCCACTGATGTTACTGGGACTTCCCAGAGCACTGTTGAGTCTCCAAGTTATAGGAGGACAGAAAATTAAGTTCGCGAACTTGCCACCTTGTGCTTACATTGGCAGCAGTGTACAGACAACTTGGTATGGTTTCTTAACCTTAGTTTATCAGTGTCTCACGTCTGTGTTCATGTTGATGTGTGGCAGTGTCTTGCTGAGTGATGTTCATTATTGTTGCTGCATGCTTTTGTGCTCTATTGCAAGAATGTAGGAGCTTGAATTAGAGCAATGAACACACATTAAATTTCTTGTTAAACTTGGCAAGAGTGGAAGTGAAATCAGGGACATGTTAGCGCAAGTTTATGGTGATCATGCCATGAAGAAAGTGGCAGTGTGCAAATGGATTAAAAATTTTTCTGAGAGGAGAGAAAGTGTCACTGATGAAGAAAGATCAGATGGCCAGTAACAAGCAGAACTGACGAAATCATTGCAAACATTCATCAAATTGTGTGTCAAAATCATTGGCTGACTATAAGAAGCATGGCAGACCAAATAAACATTGATAGAGAAACAGGAAAATCCTAAATGAAAACCCTGGCACGAGAAAGGTGTGTACAAAATGGTCCCAAAGGAGCTCTTGCATCATGACACTGCACTAGCTCAGATGGCACTGTCTGTGAGGGATTTTTTAGCCAGTAAACAAATAACTGTATTGAAACACTCTCTCTACTCACTTGACTTACCTAATGACTTTTTTCTTTACCCCAAAATAAAGGAAATATTGCAAGGAAAACATTTTGATGACATTCAGGACATCAAGGGTGGTATGATGACAGTTCTGAAGGCCATTCCAGATAAAGAGCTCCAAAATTGCTTTGATGGGTGGACGAGGCACTGGTATCAGTGTATAGCTTCCCAAGGAGAGTACTTTGAAGGCAACCACAGTGATATTTAGCAATGAGGTATACAGCACTTTTTCTAGGATACGTTCACAAACTCAATTATCAGAGTTCATGCCTACTGCACACGACTCCTGGGAGGTGAATAATCAATAAGCAAACTTAGAATCCTCAGTGCACATAAGCAGACCTGGAGATGTTTTAGGTAATAAGGGTTGAACATGTATTTTACTGTACATGATACATTTTTAGGCTTAAACTGACCCATGGGATCAATTTCAGAGTATGTTGATTCTGATGCTTTCTGAGTTTGTAGAAAATTCTCAAAAGACTCCTTCAATATAATTCTGGTTCTGTTTGTCTCATTTGGGGAAAACCTTAAATCGTCCCCTTTTTCTTTTCTCTAGTTCTAATGGTGTTGCATTTTCTGGCACATTACCTAATGAGCTGCCCTGAGATTAGTGAGCTCAGGGGCCTGCTGCCCTTGTCAAATGAAAGAGTCAACTCCTTGACATGTGGTCTGTGCTGTACTCACACCACGTGTGAGTCCTGGGAAACTAGGTTTTGTACACTCTGGGTCGCAGCAGACACCAGACCTGAGTCTACCTCTAGTAAGAATCCAGCTTTCCTCATCTCCAAAGAGATCATTTCAGGTGAAGGTCTTGACATTGTCTGCTCAGAAGTGACACCTTCGACTCTAAGGGAGGCACATCAAATTGTTTTGGGATCCTCACTGTACTAGACTTTTATTTGTCCGTATGCTTGAAGTGATTCTTTAACCCAAGACATTTTGTGTGTGTGTGTGTGTGTGTGTGTGTGTGTGTGTGTCGTGTGTGGGTATGTGCGTGATGGGAGGGGTTGAGGTGTGTGAATGGTGTGTGGCATGCATGGAGAGTACATATGATGTGTGTGTGCAGTGGTGGGGTGTATTGGGTTGTGTGTAAATATAAGCGAATGTATGATGTGTGTGAATGTGTGTAGGTGTATGCAGTGTGTGGGTGCGTATGGTGTTTGGGGGCATGATGGTGTGTCATGAAAAAGATGGATTTGACTAGATAAGCTTGAGGTGAGTGGGAGAAATGTTTTAATTAGCTTCTGGAACAGTCTTGTGAGAGAAAACATCACCAACACGCCGTTTAATCTCTAAACAGCCTTCTGTATCCCTTTCATCTGGTAAGTCATGACATTTTTCTCTTGCTCCATTTGAGTGAAGACATTTCCCCAACCTTATGAAGCTACAGAAACCAAATACACATCAGCATTCCTGAGGATTCCCATGATGCACCCAGGTCTCCATCTACCTGGTTTTGAAACACTGAATGAAGAGATTTCTGAAACATTTTACACAAAAAGAAAAGTCGACAATGCATTTGATAACAGAGACATGGATAATTAAAAGTCAGGGATTATATTAAAGGGAAATTCTATGAGAAACAATGAAAAGCAGGCTTGAGATTTTTACCTGGAGTTAGGGCATTCTTTTTTTTTTTTTTAACTGTTGAAATCAAATCTATATCTGGGCAATTATACATTCTATTTCCCTAAATAGCTCCACTGATTCCACACTTTTTTTCACTCTGTGTTCTGTAAGATTCTACTTGTTAATGTGTCCTATTATAATACATTCTCAAGTTGAATCACCAGGTATTTGTGTTTTCTCTGTGCTTAACATTGAGCTCCTTGATAATATTTCCGATGTCTATCAGCTGGATCTGCTCTGACCACTGCTAGAGAAAACTTATTTATTGAGCACTTATAGTGTATATCTTAATTTTTCAATCACCAAATGGACTCAAAGCAATATTTTTTAACAATGGGTTTCTAGCTTAATTGTAAGGCATCATGCTCAGAAAGATCTCCATGAACAACCTTGCTAAGCGCATTTGTATCCTCTGGTGATGTGGCAGGACTCCCAGAAGAATTCAAGGTCGTGCTGGGTCTCCTCCTTTACTCAACTCCCAGGAGGGCAGTCAGACTGAGGACCTATTGTTTCAAACCTCTATGTTTTAGTCGCAGCTGCTATAAGAAGTACCACAGACTGGATGGCTTATAAACAACAGAAATTCATTTCTTCCAGTTTTGGAAGCTGGAATCCTAAGGCCAAAGTAGGCATGGTAGGGTTCTGGTGATCACCAGATCTCTTCCAGGGTGCTGATGGTCACCTTCCAACTATATATCCTTACAAGATGGAAAAAGAGCCGAGGGCTTCCATAAGGGTAAGAATCCCATTCATGAGGTCTCCACTCTTGGAGCCGAATCACTTCCCAAAAGCCCACCTCCACATAACCACCCCATTGGGGATTCGGATTTCAACATATGAATGAGCAGGGGAGGGGACACAAACGTTTAGTCCTTTGCCTTCTGCAAGTTTCTCTGATACATTCTCCACAGGAGTGGGGACGCATACAAAGACAAACCAAAAAAATAAAAAATAAAAAAAAAAACCAAAGGAGACATTGATTGACAAGTACTATCCACTTTCCAGCTTTCATTCAATTAACCTACTTATTGGTACTGCAGTTAAATTATAAATACATGGGATTACAGTTGGATTATCAGTGCATCTGTGACTACTGGAGGTTTACAGCTTTCCCTTCCTTTCCTCATTTCCAGCCACAAACCGGCTTTGCCCTGAGGCCACACCAGTCTTTTATCCTTTTCAGCCAGAATAATTGAATGTAGCCATAAGGATTTTATGATAATATTGCATTAATCTGTGGCTTGCCAGGCACCAGCTCAATCTTCACAATAAACCAGTGACAAAGATACCACACTTCCCTCCCTCCCCTATTTTATAAATGATGAAGCTGAAGCCCCTCCGAAACGGTTAAGTAACATTTTAAAGTTAAACAACTAGTAAATGGTAGACAGAGTCGGCCTTCAGGCTCAGCGGTCTGAGTCTAGAGCCAACTGCCCAATCACTGAACTCTCCTGCCTTTTGACATGGAATGCTTCAGAGAGGCCTTTGAGTGAGAACCAGCTCTCAAACAATAATCAGGTCCTGCTCACCGTGATAATGGTATTAGTGCAGGCTTGATTGAATTCTACGTGCAGTGCCTTTATAAACTGTAACAAGAACATCTCATTACACAACCCTGTTGGATATCTGTGAGTTTATTGAATAATTTGGCTGTTACTCCAATAGACCTCATTTAATACAGAAATCCATTTTCTGGTTTTTTTTCATTTGACATTGCACGTACATGTAAAATACTTAAAAAATACAATTGCTCTAAGAAAGGGCCAGTGTTCCTTTGGCGCCGTCTCCTTCTTCCCTCCCCTTGGTGGTTCCCATCAAGAACCCAGTAACAGAGAAGCACATTTTGAAGACCACAGCTTCAAACCCAGCCTGGGCTCCGGCTGTGAGGAGCCAGTTAGAGCAGGTGTTCACTGGTTCACACCATACTGAAGGATCCTTTCTCGGAGACCTTTGAGCTATCCTGGCTGCCCAAGGAAAAACTCTAATAGTATTGAATTCCAGATTCTCCCAAGTCTGCCTGCACACTCATTTCTGCTTACCCTGCTATCTCCACTGAGGTTTCCTGCTTTAGACCCCTGCCCAAATGCCCAGTGTCCTCATTCCTCATCTGCTGCCTCCCCTTTGCCCCACCAAAACCTCCTTTCAGGTCACTTGTCCTTTATGAGTCCCTGTGATTTAGTGAGAGACTGAAAGGAGTGGGACAACCCTGAAACCACACTATCCTGACCACTTTCACGTGGCTGAGGCCTCTCTGGGCCCCTCGGAGACATAACAGAGAAGAAGCACAGGGTAAGCCATGTGGACCCCTACCTCACCTGTCTGCAGATGGTTGGCAGCTACACAGATGCCTACAGTATCACTAGGTCCTCTCAGGCACAGAGAGCCAGCCCTAAATGCCTGGTCAGTTTTGTGCAAGGTGGCTTTTCATATGCACTGCTGAGACCCCTCCACTCCCTAGACTTGAGCTGGATGCTGAGTTTTGGAACTCTGACACTTGCATTCCTATTCTTGATGTAATGACAGCAGAAAACATGCTTCTCTACATCTTCTGGCCTTGAGTATTCTGAGTAACTTCGGTTACTTAAATCCAGTGGTCAGGGAGCTGATCACCTACGGCTATGCATCTCATTAACTTCTGAGTTCTTTATCTAAATATGTGCACTTTGGCACCATCTGACAACCCCAGAACCCTACCTGCTTATTAGTGTGTCTTTAGATTCTACAGGTCTCTTGGTTACCTGCTCAACATGCTACCTAACATCCCCATATTCAAACCAGGGGGAATCCTCCAGGGCGGCTAAACAGTGCAGCTCAGTTTGGTGTTCAAGAAGTTTGATGTTTGGCTATAAAAGCATTCCAACCCTGTCTAGCAACAGAAAACAGGAACTGCAAATCTTTATTTTGCGTATTTTATTCAGGGAGACTCGAATCGAAGTGTGGCTGCAGCCTAGATACAGTCTGAGGTGAGCTCTTCAGGTCATTTTGCCGATGGGCAGAGCTAAGATAAGGATTTCAGTTTCCTGTTCTAGCATCGTCCTAAGTGCCAAATAGTGCTGATTGTATTATCATATAAATGTATGCTCTAGATAGCTAAAGAGCCTCGGGCAGTTTAACATAGATTACAGAATCCAGGAACACTTTCTGGCCAAAAAAAACAACAACTGTGCATTTGGATCTGGGAACATTAGTTTTCATCTAATGATATACAGTTCAAAAATACTGATTTGACTTCCTACCTGCCAGATAAAGAAATGATCCCAGTATCACAGAACAAGAAGCTGTGATCTTTTTTCTTTCAGTTACACTGAGTATTAGGTAATGCAAATATCTCTATCAAAAACAACTTGACACATTGCTATATTTATTGGACTCTCTTTACCTCAAAGATTTGCATTTTTCTTTATGAGACCGTCTTTTCTACTACTTTTGAAAATCACAAAAATGTCAACAAAACAGTCATATGTCAAAAATTTTCATCTAAATTATTCCCTTTTTTAAAAGAAAAGAAATACAAGACAGCACAGATGCTAAATATTATTGTTTTGTTTTTTTGTGTTTTTTTTTTTAGGTTGGGTCTCATTCTGTCACCCAGGCTGGAGTGCAGTGGCATGATCATGGGTCACTACAACCTCAACCTCCTGGGCTCATGCAATCTTTTCGCATCATCCTCCCACGTAGCTGGAACCACAGGAGTGTGCCAAAATGCTGAGATAATTTTTAATTTTTTTTTGTAAAGATGAGGTCTTGCTATGTTGACTAGTTTGGTCTCGAATTCTTGGGCTCAAGCAATACAATGACCTCAGCCTCTCAAAGTGTTGTGATTACAGGCGTGAGGCAGTGTGCTTGGCTAAGTATTACCCATCCTAAAGAATGAATTCTACTGTTTCCCTAATAACTACTTTGTCTGCTCAACTGTACTGTCAAGTTGGACAGGAAGAAACAGCCAGTCCAAGGTCAAGCAATAATGAAATCCTGAAAAGAGCAGTCATTTGCAGACACTTGTAAGCAGCTACATGCAAAGTTCAAAGTTCTAACTTCAGAACTTTTTCCATTTCAACAAAGGTTTGAAAAACAAGGTCAAAAGAACTGTGATTATTCTGGTGGAAGCAACGGAAGATTTTTCGGGTAGGATACCATTCATTCATTCAACAAATATTTACTGAGCACTTTTGAAGTATCAGGCTCTCGGATACATCAGATAATAAAACAAAGAACCTTATACTTAGTTCAGCTACTCAAAGGAAGACAAAAATAAAAGTAGGCATCGTAAGTATTTATGTCAAATATTAGAAGTAATAAATGTTGTGGTAAAAAACAAGGGAAAGCAGGGTGGGGAATATCAGGAACTGTACTTTTAAATAGATGGGCAGAGTAAACTTCAGTAAGACAGACACCTTGGAGCAAAGACTTAAGCTAAGGGCATGAGGGAGCCAGTCAGGCAGACATGGGAAACAGGGAGGGGGCATGAAGAACCTTTGGCAGACGAGGTGGTCAATATGAGAGCAACTCAGAGAAGAGAGAGCTAAGGCTGGTGTGACCAGGGGGATAGCAAGGCAGTCCTGAGCTGGAGACAAGGGTGAGATACCGCCAGAAAATAGAAAAGGGGTAGATCATGTGATGCCCTTTTGCTATGACAGAAACTCTGCCTTTTTTTCTGTTTTGTATAGATAGGGTCTTGCTATGTTGCCCAGTCTGGTGCTTGGTTTATAGATATGAGCCACCATGCCTGGCCAGGAACTCTGGTTTTGCTTTGAGTGAGATGAGGAGCCCTTGCATGGTTCTCAAATGAGAAGTGACAGAGGTGGATTGGATTGGTGTCACAGGCACCCTGAACAGCAAATGTCTTTTTGGACTTGAACTTCAACAAGTAGGATAGGATTTGGGCGAGAAGAAAGCATATCTTAGACAACGGGGATAACATTGTTCTGGGTGCTTATTAAAGTGGGAACACAATTCTCAGGTATGCGACAGTGAAAAGGTTGATATACACAGGGCCAGAAATGATCACCCAAGGCCCTCCCCTGTTTCAGAGACACTGGGATTAGCACAGGTCCAGGCTATAAGAGCCAAACTGTGTTTTTTCTATGGTTAGAATAAATCAAGGAGCAGGTGGGCCTGAGACCAGCAGGAGCAGAAAAATCATGGGGATGCAAGTGTGAGAGGAACCTTAGGATTCAGCTCAGGTATTCTCTTGTACCTGCAGAAACAAAAGCCTTGCTGATTGATATGATCTCATCGGAGCCTGAGGACAGTGAGGAAGCGTATTGATGAATTTGTATTCTGTAAGGCCAGTGGCCCAACAAGGAGCCCAGCAGCCCTTGCCCATCGCAATTGCTCCTGTTTCCATAGAAACAATGCCCCGGTCTTCTGTGGCATTCCCTTCTCCTCTTAATAGATAAGCAGGAGTCGGAAAATTTAGGGGATAGATTTCCTATCCATTCAGAGGATCTAAAAATCTGGAAAGGAGGAAGAAAAATCCATGATATTCTTTCCACATAGAAAATGGAGATTCAATGGCAATAGGCAGCAAGCTAATGGGAGAAAAAGAATATCAAATAGGGGAGAAAGAATATCATGCTAAAGCTAAATGTTTCTGCTACTGTTTCCTACTATGTAGATGAAGACATGTAACCATCAGTTTCTAAATTACAGATGATTTTGTCCTGAATTCACATAAAATGGAAGAGCAGAGTGTACACCAAGGACACAGATTAAGATACATAGATTTTTCTCCGCACTGGGGACCTTCAACCCCGGAAAGTCTCTCCACAGGATCCTCTACTTCTCTGACCTAAAAGGTCAAAGACCCAGAAGCCTCATGCCTGCAGCTCAGCCTCAGAAACATTCTGAAGGCAGCAATGTTTGCTTTCATTGTCAGTCACTATCTAGCTACCTCAGCATTTGGTCCCCTGCCACCCCTCCATCCACAACCCCACAACATCCTCCCTTCCCCACACACCATGGATGCATGCAAATGCCTTCCAGGAAACTGGCACCTTCTTGTTCTTTTCTTGCCACCCAACAAGACAGACATGAAACCTAAAGAAAGGAGTTCCGAGACCCACACACTCCAAGGTCTGCTGCCTCCCCGGAACAGTTTTTATTCAGCCTGTGGGAACTGGAAAGTTTTAAGTGAGATACTGAAAGGGAGAATGTCCTCCTTGTAGAATTGTAGAGAGCACTGATTTTGCCTATAGATGATGATGCAACTGAGGCCCAGAAAGGAACGGCATCTTGTCTACTTTAACATGTATCCTATGTAGCAGTCAGCACAGGTTAGGGTAGGCTGTAGTGAGCAATTTCAGTGATTTACAAGCCAAATTGTATATCTTGCTTGTTGAACAGCAGCAATCTGGAATATCGCTGGTTTCCACAGCAGATGGAAAGAGAGAGTAAAACAAATCATGTGCTGGCCTTTAAAACTTTCATCTGGAAGTGCTACATTCACTGTATTCCTATCTCACCAGCCAAAGTGAATCACACAGTCACAACCACTGGAAGAGGGCAGAGGAGCACAGTTCTGCCAGGCACCCTGGAGATATCTGCAGAGCCCCACTCAAGACCCCCACACCTACCCACAGGAGAAGCCAGTCCTCTCCAAACACTTAGCTTACACTCAAGTTTGGAAGGATTTGAACCAAGCGTGACTCACTGCTCTGTTCCTGCACCTACTGTCCATTGGCATCTCCTTTCCATCCTTCCACCTAACTATTATCCTCAGGTAAGTTTTAGCTGAGGCTACATCTCATCTGAAAAGATGCTATAGCTGGTAGTGTGCAGTAAGAATGAGGAAACATGGGGTGGACACACCAGCAGATGGATTCACTTTGCATTCAGCAATTCCATGCAGGACGTTTTCCTCAAACCTAGCTAGGGAGGGCTTGCTTTTACAACTGGGAAAAGATGAGTGAGTATGCTGAAGAAGGCCTAAAAGTTCACCTAGGAAAATAGCTGATAGTCTATAATTTAGCCCAAGTGTCCTAGAAAATTGCCTTGATTTCCTCCATGAATACTTCTGAGACGACCTGTCAGGCAGTGAGAGGATTCTGCCTATAGTACTTAGGCAGCATGAGGAAAAGAAAAAAGGACATGGGGCAGTATGACTTTGTTTGCTTCAAGTATAGGAAGGCCCCTGCTTTTCCTCAGAAACTGGAAAAATGAAGGTCCATGAGTCGAAGCTACAGAGACAAACAAAACAGAGCATGCATCTCCAATAATTTTCTTATGATTAGAGCTGTTCACATTGGGGTCCAGCTACCTTGGGAAGTGGTCAATGCCCAATAACTCTATAAAAGTTTTTAATGAGAGAGAAAATAACTTCATCTCTCAAAAACATTTAGAGAGCGTTCTTTTATCTGTTGTTAATTTTTTAATAAGTATTAGACGGGACTTAGGATAAGGCATATTAAATGTCTGAATACAGTTTAGAAAATTAAGTGTTGTGGAGAAAAGGATTAGGGAGACATAGGCCAGAGATCTTCTCTTCCTCCACCTTAAATTTCTGCTCTGCCCTCCTCTCTCCCCGCTTATACATTTCTTTTATTCCTAGTTCGCACAATGCTCTCCTTCTGGTTGATGTCACCACAAGATATATTATGTGTATAATATATGATGAGTATATATAACTAAATATAGTATGGATAATATAGCAAAGAGCTCTTTGCTATATAAAAACTGCCATATTAACCCAGTGGTTCTGTCTGTAACAAATCTTTCTACAAAAGTAAACAATAGGAGATAGAAACAATTAATTAATTTTCTCAATTCCAAGTTGAGGAAGATGCCTATATCCCCAATTGTACTTTTTAAAAAAAACATAAGCATTGACCCTAAATTATCTAAGTTAGCTTCTGGTACCAAAATGAAATCCGGACACTACAGAAAATTAAAAATTGAACTTTGTAATGTCTTTGGTAACAAAGACATTTTGGTGGAAAATTCTTACGTTTCTTTTAAGTTAAAAAAATGCGTGTGTATGTGTCTGCATTTTCATTTCCATTGAACACATTGCTAGAATGATCCTAATGTATTCTCAATGACTCAAGTTGTTTATCTACATATGCAGCATTGGCTAAAAGCAAATTTGATTGTTTTCAAAGATAAAGACTATTTTGCGTCCCGAGAACCATTCTATTTGTACCTATAGGATTCTCCATCTTTCCCACATTCCTACACAGCCATCGTTCCTGACCTGTGCACCTCTCCAGCCTCCCATCCCTGATACCTGCTATATGACTTCCACTGTCAACTAAGATGCTCCAATTCCGGGAAGGAGGGCAACACTTAATGGCCTGCCACCACCTGAACTCTACCATATGGACCTCACAGGCCTTACGAGCTTATGATCCTCGTGTGTGTGTGTGTGTGTGTGTATCTCAACCATAGAACAAAAGTAAACACTTATTGTGCTTGTAATGGATATGGATGCTTCTAGAAAACAAAGAAAGAAAAGATATATACAGAAAAAAAGTAAGACTATGGAAAAAATAAAATCAGGGCAAAATCCTACAGGACTGTGACAAAATTGTGAGGATTTTTTTGTTTCACTTTGGCAATTAGCATACTCAGAACCAAAATTTTTTAGGCTGTTATATCTTATAATGTTCATACATTTCTAACTCAGTGATATCATTAAGTTAATTCTCCAGCCCAATTATGTTAAAGTAGAGTGCACTGAAAGGAATATAAGTGAGAATAGAAGCTGAAATTTTCTGAGGCCCAGAAACACAAATGATTTGCCAAATTTCATTCACATCAATACCGGTAGTCTTCTCATTTGTAAAATTAGATACTATCAATTTCAAAAGGTTTCTATTTCAGATAATTTCATAATGTTCCAAAACTTGTTAAAGAGAAAGGCTGATTTTTTTTTCTACGTGCTTATAAAATTAAACCAATGTGCTTAAAATGAAAGCAAATCATAACATGGCACATGGGCACTCAGTGTCCTTAACACTAAATTTATTAACCAGGATTTAATTTTAAAAGTATTATAGTGACTATTATTTTTATAGGCAAAGCTCCATGAAAGGGGTCAATAATGTATATTGCAGAGAAGCATTTCTCATGTACTTGATTAATGCATTGTTATCATCAGAGTAATTAAAAGGAACAGGGTTATATACAATCAGCATGTACATCTTACTCAGCAACTCCTTACCAGTTGCTTGCAAAAATTAAACTCATTAATCATTCTGATCCTAAAATAGAAAATGCTTTGGGTAAGAAATTAAAAGGCTTTATTTTATGGAGGAAAAAATTTCCAAAATCAACATCTAGAAAAATTCCTGTCTATCTCATGATACTAGAATATTAATTTCTCACGAGAGTTGATTCCACTGTGAAAATTATAAATTAATATTGTTATTCTAATGCTCTATCTTTCCTTAAATCTACAGGTAACATATACAAGTCAATTATGGAAAAGTATACTGGCAGCAATTTAAAAAAAGTATGCCATGGGAAGTAGGCTTTCATGGTTATCCTCAAAATCCTGTACTGCTAACACAGAACTCAAATCCACTGGGAAGATGTGATGTTGCTTTTTCACAAACACACACTTTTTTTTTTGGTGGCTTCAGAGAGCAAAGGATTCTTAACACATTGAAATGTGCTTGCTATAATTCACAGTTGACAACTGACTCACTGAACGAAAATAAATTAGGCTAACCCTTACTAATTCCAACTAAAAGATTAGTCTTGGTTATGGTTTTCTTCCCCAGGCAAGGTAACTGTGAAGATGAAATGAGATACATGTAGCAGTGCTTTGAAAATCACAAGTGCAATGCCAAGAGAGGTAAAGTATTTCTGGTGCTATATTTGGCTGCAGTCATCATTCAGCTAGCACGGCCTCTGTGTGTATGTCAATATGCTACTTTCCTGTAACAGAGAAAACTTCTTAATTATGACTGTATCTTCTGTGCTGAGATAGTGGAAATTTTGCATATTTCTGTAAGAGATATAATATCAGCAAATTATTTATTAAGATAGGATTATATTTTAAATGTTAGGTGATTACTCACTTTACCAGAGCATTCACTGTGAGCTTCTTTTAGGTAGCAAACACTTCCTATATGCTAACTTTGCTCTGAAGAATAACACCTAGACTTTTCAGGAAGACAGCTATTATATCTAGCAGGGTGCTTTTACACAGTGTTATAGGGTCAAAAGAAAACTCCAAAGCTTCTCTAATGAACACTAACTAATGTTGCAAGTAGAAAACTAAGACATTAAGAGAATGTAACTTGTACATGCCTACAAACATTGTATGCCATGCGAGAAGAGAAATAGCACAGAAACGCTAGTAGTAGCAATAAGGGGGCCAGGTACTGTGTCTCAAGCCTGTAAACCCAGCACTTTGGGAGGCCGAGGCGAGAGGATTGCCTGAGCTCAGGGGTTCAAGACCAGCCTGGGCAACTTGGTAAGACCTCATCTCTACAAAAAAATCAAAAATATAAGCTGGGCATGGTAGCACGTGTCTGTAATTCCAGCTACTTGGATTGCTGAGGCAGAAAGATCGCCTGAGTCCAGCAGGTCAAGGTTGTCGTGACTGTGAGCGTGCCACTGCACTCCAGCCTGGGCGACAAGGTGAGACTCAAACTCAAAAAAAAGAAAGAAAGAAGGAATTAGGTGGAAAAGCTATTTGGAATATACATATATACAGAGACGGGGAATGACAAAGTTAGGGATATATTCCATGAGGCTATCTTGTCACCACTACAAAGTGGTCTTGTAGTAACTTGACAGGTAGGTGACATAAAAACATGAAAGAGAACAATATGGTAATCCTCAAGGCCCTTGGAATGTTAGAACTCTCCAATTTTGTAAAATAAAACAAACAAGTATCTTCAGAAGAAATGCTAGGAGGTGTACATTGGGGTAATAAAGCTATTTTAACCGTCTGATTATGTAGAAGCTACAAAATGTACTAGCTCCCTTTGTATGAAGATAGATAATTCATCTTTTTTTTTCTTTTTGAGTCAGAGTCTCACTCTGTCGCCCAAGCTGGAGTGCAGTGGCACACTCACGGCCACTCCAGCGTTGACCTGCTGAGCTCAGGCAACCCTTCTGCCTCAGCCTTCCAAGTAACTGGAATTACAGGTGCATTACCATGCCTGGCCAATTTTTTGATATATTGTAGAGATGGGGTTTTGCTAAGTTGCCCAGGCTGGTCTCAAATACCTGGGTTCAGGCAATACTCTAGTCTCGGCCTCCCAAAATGCTGGTATTACAGGCCTGAGCCACTGCACCCAGTTGATAATCTATCTTAAGAAAAAAGGCATGAAAGGGCAAACATAAAATACTGGTGACCACACCTTGGAGGGGAGGTTCTTCTACCTTCCTATGTACACAGGTAGGAGTCAGAAATGATGCACCAGACAGCTCAGAGACTAAGTTGAGGGAAAGAGACAGGATGTGAATGCATGCTGCATCAAGAAAGATGAGACACAAAAATCTGACAAGAGGCTGGGTGTGGTGGCTTATGACTGTAATCCTAGCACATTGGGAGACCAAGACAGGAGGACTGCTTGAGCCCATGAGTTCGAAACAAGTCTGGTCAACATAGCGAGACCTCGTCTCTGCAAAAAATTAAAAATTTAGCTAGGTGTGGTAGCATGCACCTGGAATCCCAGCTCCTTGAGAGGCTGAGGCAGAAGGATCTCCTGAGCCCAGGAAATTGAGGTTGTAGTGAGCCATGATCATGCTACTGCACTCCAACCTGGGCGACAGAATGAGACTCCAACTAAAAAAAAAAAAATTGACAAGCAGGGTGTTCGATGTCAAGTGCAAAAGCTGTAGCAAAGACTAAGGAGGATTGGACAGGTCATTGTATCAAGTAATTGGGACGTCATGGGTAATATCAGTAGTGAAAATAGTGCAGAATATGTCTGCATCCAACCCAAAAATGAGGAAAAGAGGATTGCTGATAACATGTCAGTGGTATCAGCAGCAGACTACGTGCTTAAGAAGTTGGATAATAAAAGAAGAAAGAAAAACAGATCAGTAGCCAGAGCTGGTAGAGTGGGAACCAGTGAAGACAATTATTTGTTTCTGTTTGCAGGCAAAGAAGAAAGAACTAGTGGATCAGGAGAGGAACAATGGCAGCATATATTCATTGACCACCTCCCAGTGTCTGGCACCTTATGGCACCCACTTTGTAGGCACCGTTGACATGAGAAGTAGGTGACATTGCAACTCTCCATGCCCTCCCAGTTAAAGCTCCCAACCACCCTGTGATATCTCACGGGTATCCTGTAGGCAAGTCTACTAAGCATTGTTCAATTAGTAATGAGAGTCATGGGACTAAGCAGTTAAAAAATGTAGGCCTTTTCTCATACACTAGGAAAATAATGTAAAATTAATTTGTTTAACATTTGACATTGAGAGAGAAGCAATAGAGTATATAAACACACTTGTGAAGGCAAGCTATTTAAGAAATCATAAAGTTGGTAAATCTCAAGGACACATTAACAGGATGTTGACATTATGCCAATGAAAAATCAAGGTGGAGGAAGATGGACTGGTTGACAAAGATATACAGGATAATGAAATCGGCCCTGCCAAGCTGGCAGACATTGTGAGCAGTGACTTATCATTCAACCCCTGTTTGAACCAGTTTGCCAATTTACTGTCTTAACATCTTGTGGTCATCACATTTGTATTGTTAGGAAATCACATGTCACCAAAAAATGAAGAATACAAAAACATATCATGTGACCATAAAAAAAAGTACTGCTCTGAAAGCACACACACCTGCCAAAGCCCTTTAAAAGAAATTAAAAAGAAAGTCAAGCAGGGGAGTGACAAAGTTCAGCATTTTAAAATTAGTCACAGTTAATTCCAATTGACAGTTACTAAATTCCATTGAAATTCACTTCCAGCAACAATTCCTTTAAAAGTGAACTTATTTTTAAACCTACACAGTGAATTTTCAATCAAAATGGCTATTGATTCCTCAGAGGAGTTGCCCAAGTAATTGACTTTATATTTAAATAAATCTAAAATTTATGAGGAAGTTGATAGAAAAGATACTCTGGCTCTATTTCTACTTCATAGTCAGACTTTGCATCTTGTAACTAACTCACCCCAAACAGGCTTTTCTGTAGAGCTACACAGATGGGAAGTCCCTGTGTTACAAATGTAGTTTGCACATTTAGGTCATGCGTTATTTGTTCTTTTCCACCATTCAACCCCTACACTTGTTTTTTCTGTGTAAACCTTGTTGGATCTTATCCATGTTAGTCTTGTCAGGCTACCTTAAATTTTATTTTGGGGGGAGTGAATCACCCATTGTCAGTCATATTCAGGCAAGTGTGTGTATACATCTGCACAGAGACCAAGAACTCAATTTTATTTCTCTCTGGAAGATGGAAGGACAGAGGAGGTATAAAGCCATAAGGACTGTGAAGGTATGCCATACCATCATCTCAGTCATGCATCTGTATCTTGGAACGATTTTCCATGACTGACAAGCTACAGAATAGCAATAAAGCCACCAACCTTAGGATTGGGACAGATCAGACAAAAGTGATAAAGATGTCCTGTGCTCTAATACAAAGTTAAGGCTTTCAGCACCTCAGACAGCTCCCACCTAGGCTGCTGACCTCCCAAACTGCTAAAGTGGATACTGAAAATGAACGCCCCGTTTTGCCTTGAAGTTTGTCACCAATGGCAAAATACACAAAATAATATGCAATGTGTTCTAATTAGTTGTATATCCTCAGTTTTAAATTGGAATAGCAAAGTGATTACTCAAGATTCTTCAATCTTGGCAAGGGCTGGTACAGTGTTTGTATCCAATATCTTTCTTTAACTTGTACCTCTCCAGCAAATTGAAGCTTTTGTTCCAAGAGGAAAAGTGGTTCGCTTGATATGTACATCTATCTTTTAGTGAATTTTTGAATATATAACTTTTCCAATTTTGATAAAAGTACGTATTTTTAACAGATGCTGCATTTTGCCCTGTGTTCAATTGCACATGTTAAACTTAAAGAAAATGTCAATGCATTTTTGCAGATATGTGCCAGATGTCTATTTAAAGTTAATAGTATAGGCAAACATAGCATAAGTATACTATGTAAACGCAAACCATGCCTACACACACATGCGTCCATATTTTGCATTTTCCAGGATAAAAATATTGATGTCAGGACTTAAATCTAACTTAAAGACACTATTCAGAGCCCTATCGAGAGAAATAATGTGCTCACATTATAGCCCTGATTAAATCCCTCAGGACACTTTTGCTTATGTGAGAAACTGTTCCAGACAGAAGAAAATACATACACCAGAAGACAGAAGAAAATATGTATACCACAAGCTAAGATTATTAAAAAAGAAAAAAAAAAAGGTGTCGACTATCTGAAGTAAAACTCAAAGATTTTTCCTTTTCTTTCTCCTAGCGACACCTAGAGTCTGTTGAGAAGAATTTGCACATTGCTCTCACTCCAAATATCTACCATTCGTTTTAAGATTTAAGGCAAAAAGTACACCTTTTCTGTCTGCATTGCAGCTTAACTGTCTTCCCCAAGACTCTCAATAGTGAAGTCCTACAGAATATCATCACCTTCCCCAATGAAACCCCCCTACAGACTTTTAATCCCTTGAAGCAGATAACTGAAAAATTTGTTCATTTCCGTCAGGACTTGGCCCACTAAAATGAGGGAAGTTTCTTGGATATTTCTCTGCTTAACCAGGGGAGTCGGGAAATGTTACAGGAGAAAATAAGAAAATCTCATGCAAGATCAGATGCAGAGTAGTGGGGGGGGGGTGCTTGTGTGCCTGCTGTGTGTGCAAACCACCTCTCCCACAAACTTTTGTCACCCCTTAATGGAGAAACTGTTAAAACTTCCACATCTTCCACTCATGAAAAAACAAAAACCACCAGTAAAACAGCAAAGGCTCACTGATTTTGTAGTATCTGGCAGTTAAGAATTGTCCCTGTGAAAGCACGAACCCCTCCTCCCCACAATAACTCTTGCACTAAAGAAACACCAGTGAAACAACAGTGACCAAAGCAACACATATTTAATGACTACAACCTCCTGCTCAGTGCAGGGAATGTACTGCCCTGGTTTGTCAGGAAAACTGTGAGAGAGAGGCCTGTGTGCAAAACCCCAGACTGCCCAACACCGCTTAAAAGATGTAAGTGGGAAACTCTTCAAAGGTACACCAGTGGTTTCTACAACCCAACACAGCCTGCCTGAGTCTAAAAGCGATACCGGCCAAGCCAGACCTGCTTGTCTGAGAGCATGTCTGGGATTTTCCTTTTTTTCCTGGGAAGAGAAGGTCTCAAAGATAAAGGATAGTTTCCACTTTTCGTGGTCCTATCAGCCTCCTGTATAGCTGGAAGGGTTTAGATGGAGGTGGTTAAACTCAGCCAACTATGAGTCCCGCCGGTGCCCTGCGTGAGTCATCGGTTACTAGGGCGATATGCAAATCCAACCTTTGAAACCCAGGCTTTCAAAGACAACAGTAGGAAACGTGCTCTCAGAGAAGTTTTCACTCCGCAGGGTCTAAGGTGGAGTCGATAGTCCAAAGCTAGGAGGGGAGACAGACAACGGCCTATTCGCAAAAACTGTGCTGAGCCCTGGGACAGCGAGTTGAGGCTCAAATGTTAGTACTTTTGTAATTTTTTCGGAAAAGATAATAACCATCTCCACCACTGGGGGAAAAAGTGTCTGATAAGTACGAAGAGGAAAACAGAGGTATTTGAGTCAAAGGACAGAGTGGGGGAGGAAGGGGGGGCACAGGGAAAGATTCCAGTCACAGGTGGAAAAGGAGAAAAAGAGCTGAGACTTCATTTTCCTCGAGTCTTAAAGCACGAAAGAAAAAAAAAAATCAACTCGTAAGCACAGACAGATCTAATTCGCTCCTGAGATCCACAGCAGCATGCGGTTAAAAACAGACATCCACGCATCCGGTGAAACCCGGGCGAATTACAGCTCCGGGCAGGCGCAGCACCCCAGACCCTGCGCTCTCCGGTCACCAACTCTTGGCCGCCGCGGCCGCAGACAGGGACCCGCTCCTGGACGGCGGTGACCGAGATCTGGCGCCACGGACCGCGTCTGCGGGCGCTCAGGGAGTCGTGGGGGGAGGGAGAGGGGG
>NW_007231179.1:0-18172 GCF_000164805.1 Carlito syrichta | reverse complement strand
CACGCGCGCACACACGCGCGCAAAGGTGGCGGGGAAGAGACAGCCGAAGAAAGGCGAGCCCGGCGGCGGCGACGGCCGCTCCTCCCGCGCGCCCCGCGCGAGTCGCCGCTGGGCGACTCTGCCTCGCTCAGCCAGCCTCCTCCGCCCCCTCTCCCGGCGGCTCGGCGAGGCCAAGGGTCTGGGTGTGTTTTCTTTTCTTTTCCGTCCCCCCCCCCAACTCCTTGCCACGGCCACGTACGGCCTAATCAAAGAGACTGGAGGCAGGAAAAAAACAAAAACCATCAAGGGAGGGAAATGCCTAGGCCCCAGAATTTGGCACCACCTAGAGACCGGCAAACATTCCGAACGAACCTCCCCGCTCTCTCCCTCCCTCCCCCTGCCCGGGCCCCCTCGCGCGGCTCCTCCCCCTCCCTCCCCACCAAGCCCCCTCCTCTCGGCGGGTAATGGCGCCCGGGTGGCAGGGGGCTGCAGTCCGGAAAGGGCAGGCGCCCGGGGCCGGCTGCCCCTCGTGCTTTCCCTCCAGCTTTTCTTGCCTAACTTGAACCAACAACTGCAAAGACCCGGGCCGGCCCGGGGGCGCGAGTGAGGGCGAGAGAGGGCGGCGAGAAGGGCTTGGGGGGAGGAGGCCCCGGAGAGGCTGGCAGCGGAGACCCCCTTCCTCCCCAAACCAAGCCCTTCTCGGAAAAACAGCTTCATTTGCTCCACCCGCTCTCAGCAGGAGAGGAGGATAAGGGGCTGCTGGAGGCAGGCGCAGGCCTAGAGCCTTCAAGAGCGATTTCAGCGGACGCTCCGCCCCGCACACCCTGTTTGCACATCACGACTCCATGTTCAATGTCAGCAAACACAGGCAGAGACTGAAGCAGCTGGGATGCCGGGCAACTTTTCCAAAGCGTGCGCATCCTCCTAGCCCCCCACGGAGAGGAAGCGAGGGGCGGAATGACACCAAGCGAGGTGCGCCGCTCGGGGTTCGCATCGACTCATTTTGCTGCATCCAAACGTGCTTCAGCGCCCCTGTGTGGAAATCCACGCACACTGTGCCTCCTCGCGAGTCTCGACTCCAAACCCGGCTTCTGGTGCCCTTTTCCTCTTCCTTCTTTGTCTTTCTTGAGGGCCTGGGTCGTCTCTCGTCCCCTTCCAGGCCCGGATGGGTCCGTGCCAACTTGAGCGCGAGCTGGGACCAAGAGCCCCAAACTTCAGAGGGTGTGACGGGTGGAGACACTCACTCCTGCCCGGCCACTTGGTCCCTCCCTTTCGCATCCAGTCAAGTTGAGTGGGCATCTTCGTCCTCTCCCATGACTAAGTGGCGCTCCCTGCTCCTCCCAGTTGTCCATGACTGTTTCCATTTAGGGCTTCAAATAATAGGCGAGGCAGTCCCTGGCACCACAGCCCTAACCCCAGAAAACCCAGAGAGAGGCCTGCCTTGTCCTGAAATCGCCTCCTCCCCGTTTCCTTAACAGAGGGAGGGAGAAGCTGGACGCCGCTGGGCAGCCCTGCGCGGAAGAAACGCCCTTCAATCTCTCCCACATGCGCCTCTTCCCCAAGCTCTCAATCCAGTGGGTAGTTTTCAGTTTTAACCAAAATTCATACCACTCTCACCCTCTGTTTATTCCACCGTGGTTTCCCGCCACTGTGAAGAAGCATCAAAGTAGTTGAAACACACTTTTCCTTTACAGCAACTCCAAAAAGTGAAACCAGTATTCCAAGAGCTACAAGGCTCACAGCATGGGGAAGGCCACCCAGGTGGGTCGGGATGGGGGGACCTTCAGCTGCCCCCACTTGACTTTGAAGACAGAGGCATCAATGATATGAGCCGTCAAACTAAACTTTAAAAGTCATCCCATTTAGATAAATAGAAAACCTTGCCCTCATGCCTCTTCCTCCACCCCAGCTGTGCTTTTGATAGGAAGAAGCTGCCTCTTCTAACAGGGACTTCAGAGAAACGCTTGTGCTGTTCTCTGTGGCATCTCGATCTTGACATTTCACTAATTATAGGCACTGTGAGGGTCCTACTTATGTAATATATATATATATATACTATGTATGAAATAGGTGTGTATATTTTTGACACACTGAAAGGATGTATATCTCTTGCACTAGTGCATTTTATACAAAATATAGTCATTCTATAGAATAGTTTATATATCACACATAATACTTTATAAAGGTGTACATACATCTTAGCAATCACCAATTGAGTAGTGTGTGATTAAGAAGGCACCTGTACTCCTCACTTTAAAAAAATACATTCTTTTTTTTTTTTTTTTTTTGAGTTGGAGTCTCACTCTGTCACCCAGACTGGAGTGCAGTGGCCGCTCCCGGCCACCACAGCCTCGACCTGCTGGGCTCCGGTGATCCTTCCGCCTCAGTCTTCCAAATAGCTGGAACTACAGGCGTGCGCTACCACGCCTGGCTAATTTTTTTGATTTATTGTAGAGATGCGGTCTCACCAAGTTGCTCAGGCAGGTCTCGAACCCGCGGGCTCAGGTAATCCACTCATCTTGGCCTCCCAAAGTGCTGGGATTACAAGCTGAGCCACCGAGCCCGGCCAAAAAAATACATTCTTAAGGGAGCTTGCAGGTATTCAAATTATAACAGCCAAAATTTAAAATCCTAATTAAATTATTCCAGAAGATAATAAGTGATCCCTATTTTAAATTATTTATAAAGTGGAAATAACTATAAAACTCATACACAATAGGGGAACGACTTGAGGTGGAATTTTATGCTGAGTGATGTAAATCTACAAGTCAAACAGGAGAAAAGGAGGGACCAGGAGTTGGATAGGAAAAGGCAAGAGTCCCACAGAGGCAGGTGTGAAAGGAAACAAAACGCTAGGGGAGTGTGAAAGCAATAACATCATAAGGATGTTCCTCAAAGAATCTCTCAGTTATGGGCCCATTACCTAACTTTAAAAAAAAGGCTGCTTTCTTTCTTTCACCTTGCACATTGAACACAATGTTCCCAAGAACATTTTAAAGAATGTTCTAGACTTTGTGTGTATGTGCATGCATGTTTGTGCACTCCACATCCAAATTTGTCTTTAACATTGATACGCACATTGCAGTATATTTTTAGAGAGGGTAAGGACACTTGAAGTCCCATATACAAAAGAGTAAAACTGATTAATATTTTAGAATGTGTGAAGTGATGCAATTTTAGAGTGGCATTTTATGTTTATGATACATAATTAATTCATTTCTTGCCTCTAATAACCTTTTCACCCTCCCCTCCCCTCACACACAGTCACAAACATAAGGAAAAGGATATTCCAAAGAGTAGCAAAAGTACTCAATGGGCATTTTAATTTTAAAGTAGGTGTAAAATTTCTGTCAGAGACATCTCAATATTTCCCTCTACTCAGTTTGTCCTTGAACATCGTATGTATGTTATACAGAAGTAGATTTTCTTCCTTGCTCATTGGGTAATTATGGGAAAATATTTTTGAAAATATTTTCATGGGCTATTTCATTTCAAGATTCTAATTCCTCAATAATAGTTGAGACCAAATGCCCACTGACTCATTTTTTCTATCCAGCTTCATATGATTACTCCTTCTCTATTTATTAAGTAAAGGGGTGTGTGTGTGTGTGTGTGTGTGTGTGTGTGTGTTGTGTGTGTGTTTTCCCTAGAACCAGCTTGCAAAACAAATATGATAAGTCATTGGGGTTAGGCAGATGCTGCAAAATATGTTGGATAGTCATTTTTTAGATGGCAATAAAGGGAACTTTTTGGTCTACGTGCAAGCTAAGCATTATAGGAATACCAAAAATACACTGAGTTTAGCAGACTAAGCATAATTTTTATTCGCTAAGAGATTTTCTTATTTCTCAGAGAATTATATTCTGTAGTTTATTTCCCCTTTCTCTAAGTGCTGAGGGAGAAGAGCCAAACTATGTTTAAGATTGTTATTATTTTCCAAACACTCTAATACTTGGAGAAATAAAATGACCAACTTAGGATGCATACTCTGATAAAAGGTCTTTCCTAAAACATTGGGCACCAGTATCTTTTAGATATTATATTCCTGAACTCATATAAATGGGAGAAATAAAATAAATATTTGGGAAACAAGAAAATCTAGGACTAAAAACATAAATACAAAGTATATTCTAAGCTCTAAAAATTGGTCCCTCTAGCCGGGCTCGGTGGCTCAGCCTGTAATCCCGCGCCTTGGGGAGGCTGAGGTGAGTGGATTGCCTGAGCCCGCGGGTTCGAGACCCGCCTGGGCAGCGAAACCTCATCTCTACAATAAATGAAAAAATTAGCCGGGCGTGGTAGTGCATGCCTGTAATTCCGGCTACTTGGAAGGCTGAGGTGGAAGGATCGCCGGAGCCCAGCAGGTCAAGGGCTGCGGTGGCCGGGAGCGGCCACTGCACTCCAGTCTGGGCAACAGAGTGAGACTCCAACTCAAAAAAAAAAAAAAAAAAAAATTGGTCCCTCTCTGTTTCTCTATCTCTCAAACAAGATTTTGTTTTTTGTTTTTGTTTTTTTCAAGATGACTCCCAGCCAGGGATTGGGTAATATGATCTTTTTCCGAACTTTCAAATAGGAAATATCTAGCATGTGCATACACACACACACTAATTGCTATTTCCGACTTGAAAAACACAAAGGTAAAGTATGAATTGAGTTAATTTGGGGGCTTTTTGACCTGATACTTAAACGTTCATGGTTTTTTTTTAAAAAATTATTTAAATCTAGTATAAAGGTTTTCTTTAAAATCAATAAAATTAAGTTTTCATTTCTCAGTAGCATTTTTCTCTACATTTTAGCTGTGTCATTGTGTGACCTTCTGGATTTACCTACAGTTCAAAACATACAGATCTACAACTAACTACCCCAGTGTCATGTTCACAAACACAAGTGGTTAATCAACATGAGTGTTAAAGTTTATTGCCAAGTGAGCTAAAGAACCATTTATCTAACTCATTGGCTGGTGCCAGCCTCAAATATTTTTCCCGTTGACTCCTTCCTCTGTGATTCTCCCCCTTATTCTTCACCTCACCCTTCTGTCTTTACCACTATCTACTTCTCCTTTTTTCTCACTTTCTACCTTCCCTTCTTCACTTTTGTTTTTTTGTCTTTAATTCTTGTTCCTTCTCTGGATCAATATCAGTAGGCATGCGTGCTCCCGCTCTCATAAATAAATAAATAAATATATATATATATATATAATTATTTGCTACTCTGAATATCATGAAATCTTGTTTTTCACTAGAACATTGGTCAGAAATTATTCCAGTAATCACTTCTCATTCTAGAGGAGGCACAAAATTCTGTCATTTCACATTTTCTGATGACACAATGACAGTTTCCACTGTGCTTTCCAAGGCTCTTAGTATTTTTAGACCATGCAGTATAGGAGAGAGTCTGCTATTTCTGTTTGTCCCTGGCAATCATTTGGACATAATCATGTTGTTCTCTGAAACATCTTAGTTCATAGATCAAGCTTTATTAGATTAAAAGGATACAGTTTTTGCTCCAAAACACCCCTAGAGTGCCTTGCCCTTTCCAGGGTCCAGTGAATTAAGTTAACTATGTTTCCCTTTAATGTTAAAGTGATATTAATAAGCCTCTGCACTTTAGTGCTTTTTTCTTTTTAACCAACAGAGGTGATGGCTGTGCTCTGGAAGAAAAGAAAGCTTGTATCTCTTCTCTCTGGTGACCACTGACAAGCCTTTTGAGAGACCAAGTCTTGGCTGAGGTATAGTGAGCCATGTAGGTGGCACAGGGCTCAGACCATCTCCTGGGGATATTTACATTATCACCATGTCACCCAGAGGAATTCTCAGGCTTTGACTTCAAAACAACAGTAAAATAGAAGTGGATAGATAGAAATAGGGTCAGTCAAATGCAAGGTGTTTTCTAGATAGCAGAAAACAAAGCTAACGCCGATTCATCAAACCCTGCCACATAAATTGGTACCCTCCTGCAGGCCAAAGGAAACAGTTACCAAAAATGGAAAACCTGACTCCACTAAAAATTACTGCAGTTACAAAAAAAGGAGGGGGATATAATGAATACCTAGAATGTGCATAAGCACTAAGATTTGAGGAGGAGCATGATTTAATTCACCCTGGACAGAGAAGGCTGGTCTGCCAGAAATAGCAAAATAAAGTAAGTAAAGCCCAGAAAATTGACCTCCACGTCCAAGCACCATAGATCCTAGCATGTTCTTGCACCTCGTCTGCCAACAATCTTATGGTCGTGAGACATAAAGCAGAAAGAGGGAAGGGTCTTCCCTTAAACCAGCGGTTCCCAACCTTTTTGGCATCAGGGGTCAGTTTCATGGAAGACAATGTTTCCACACACTGGGCGTGGGGGGTAGTTTCAGGATGATTCAAGTACGTAACATTTATTGTACAACTTATTTCTTATTATTATAATGCAATATATAATGAAATAATTATGCAACTCAGAATTCAAAAAAAGAGGTCACATGGAAGTGGTAAATAAAATAATGGGCAGGCCATGTGAGGACTAAAATAGGTGTCTGATTCTGACTTAAAGTCTGCCACCAGATGCAGCTGTGCAATTTAAGTACATCAACTCACTTGCCACTCATTGATAGGGTTTTGATATGAGTCTGCAAACAATTGGTTGATTATGGGCTCTTGTGCAGTCAAACCTCACTGCTAATGTCAATCTGTATTTGCAGCCACTCCCCAGGGCTCACATCACCGTCTCAACTCCACCTCAGATCATCAGGCATTAGATTCTCATACGGAGCACGCAACCTAGGTCCCTAGCATTCACAATAGGGTTTGCACTCCTATGAGAATCTAATGCTGCTGCTGAGCTGACAGAAGGCAGAGCTCAGACAGGAATGTGAACAATGGGAGGGACTGTAAATGTAGATGAAGCTTTGCTGGCTCCAGCACTGCTTACCTCATGCTGTGCAGCCCATTTCCTAACAGGCCATGAGCCAGTACCAGTCCATGGCTCCGGGGTTGGGGACACCTGCTTTAAACAACAAACCACTTTTTCAGATGTACAACGGGGCAGTCAGAGTAGCAGCCTCCTCTTAAGAACATAACACAGTTGATCTCCCGACTACATTTCCAAGCTACAACAATCTAGGTCCTGAAAATTCATCTTTGAGGTAAGCCATTATTTTCATATTCAAAAGTGTGACTGACTGGAATGTTTTCAGCAAATATTCCCCTACCACCTCCCCCCTACAAGGAAGCATCCTCATCTGCTCCACTGACTTTGAACTTGACCACATGACTTAAATTGACCAATGGAATATGAATGGACATGAGGCAGTCAGAGGTGTTGCAGTTCTCCCATAGCCTGGCTGATGGACCTCTGCACATGGCCGATGTATAAGAACAAGTACCTGAAAGCAGCTGTTACTTTGGCTTGACCTCCAGAAACACACACACACACACACACACACACACACACACACACACACACACACACACAAACTTAGAGCAGATCTCAATTATGATCCACAGCCTGTGGTTAAGTCAAGCAATACAGAAGCACAAAACAGAGTTGCCTAGCTGAGCCCAGTGTTGACCAACTAAAGCACAGTTGACCAGCAGAAATGTAGGTCTTGAAACCACCACCAGGCGCGGTGGCTCATGCCTGTAATCTCAGCACTTTGGGAAGATGAGACAAGAGGATTGCCTGAGCCCATGGGTTCAAGATCAGACTGAGACCGAGAAATCTGGCAAGATCGTATCTCTACAATAAATCAAAAAATTAGCCTTGTGTGGCACATGCCTATGGTTCCATCTACTTGGAAAGCTGAGGTGGAAGGATCACCTGAGCCCAGCAGGTCGAGGCTATGGTGGCCATGTGTGTGCCACTGTACTCTAGCCTGGGCGACAGAGTGAGACTCCAAATCAGAAAACAAAAAACAAAACAAAGAAAGAAATAAATGCTTGTTGTGTAAGCCATTGTGTTTGGGGAGAGTTAAACAAAAGCCAAATCAATACATAAAGTATCAATGCATATCAATGAGTGCCTACTATGTGTCAGCCATTGTACTAAGGATGAAACAATGAACTAAAATGAACTTGCTTTCATAAAGATTATAGTCAATACTCCTTGAAGTGAAACAAGACTAATGCTATATATTACCAGATTGATCATTCTTTTCTTTTGTGAATAGATGCAGTTTTGTCAATTTCTTGCTCATTTTGGTACATTAACAGCAATGTTAGTAATATTAGAAAAATTCTGTTAGGGAAACACTAGATCACAAATGTGTTCATAATAAAAGTGCTAGTTTTATATTGTAGAAGCACTAAGCAGTATTTTCAATCCACTAATACACGTGACTTTCAAAGAGTTGTTTCTGGACAAGCATCATCCAGGGACTTGGTAAGAAATGCAGACTCTTGGGCCCAATCCCAGACCAACTGAAACAGAGCCTCAAGGCTGAAGCTGGGCAGTCTGTACTTAACAAGACCTCCAGGTGATTCTGATGCATGCTCAAGTTTGAGAACCAATGCATGAAAATAAGGCACTAGAGTAATTTTTTTATACACCAGTAAGGTGACTTGAAAGAGTCCCCGAATGTTTGCTTAGTTTCAGGAAGTAGTTTATTCATTTTAAATATTTATCAAGGATTTCTCCCAAGTGTAAGAACTTTTCAAAAATGTAAAAGAATCCCTCTTCCTTGCTTAAATGGGGGTTATCTTTTCTAATTTATTATTCGAAGTCAAAACAGAACAGAGTACGGTTGATCTTTGCAGAACATTTTCATATTCTGTTTTACCCTTGAGTCGATATTTAAGGCTCATCTCAGGAGGAAGGTAATAACCAAAAGGGGTCAAAGCAGAGGCAAAGATACAGCCAAAGTTAAGATATCATGACTGTTGGGGCTTATCTCAGAGATACTTTGATTTTGCACCTTAGCAGAGAGCCTTTACCATCTTGCCAGAATATATGCAATTTGGCAGATGAGCTTTGCAGAATTGCAAGGGGGGGAAAGAGCCTCCTTTTAAAAATTGATTTCATTAAAAAAAAATCTCAATGTCTTTGGTTTGGACTCATTGCTTTTTTAATGCAATAAAACCCTGTCCTTAATTAAAAATCAATGAAGTTAATAAACATATTTAAGTTGAAAACTGACTTTATTAACTTAATTTTCCCGAATCTACTCTTTTAAAGCATGTTAAAATGTTAATTATAAAATCTATTTTATTTTGTGTTGCCATTACTTAATATTTTCTCTAAATTTTCATGGAACGCATCTACAAATTTTAACATGGGCTGATACTATTTTAGATGGCTCAGTAATTTTTCTTGAATTTTAACATATTCTATGAACCAAACCATGCATGCATGTTTAACATTTATAGGTAAACATCAGTGTGACAGATCTTATTGTGTGTATACAATATGGAGTAGGAGGTCTAATCCTGAAAAAAAAATACCCCAAAACCAAGTCTGAATGTTCTGTATCTCCACATCCTCATGAGGAAACACAAGAGATATAGATACAAAACCCTCATTCATGCATATATGTGGGCATGTCAGATACGAGAAACAGTGGGTTCTCATTAATGAAAACAAATTACATTAGGAGCAATAAAACCGAAATGAAGCCATCCATTTGCTTCTTGTGGGTAATTTCATTTACCGTGGACCGTAACTCTCTGAACAATTTCCTTGTCATAAAAGGGAAAAAGAGGTTCATCTATACTACTCCTTGCATTTCAAATCATAGTAATTTGGAACTCAAAAAAGTAATTCTCCTAACGGTTACTTATATGTATATTTTTGCTTGAGAGGTAAACAGAAACTAAATAAATCCCTTAGTCACATAAGCCTGCAATTTGATCAGCCTTTTCTCTCACTCATAGCAACAGCAAAATTGACTCTCAGCTGCAGTAGGACGAGGTGAGTCCCATTTGTCCCTTGGATTGTGCCTGGAGTCCCTGACGGGTCCCATTTACAGCAGTCCTCTGCATTGCATCCATAATCACCATGATTACATTTCTTTATAACCCAACAATGCCCAAATTGCATCATTTATAGAACCTTTACAATCTTCATAGGGAAAGTTGGGTAAATTAATGCTTTCAAAAGACTTTAAAGAATTTCTTGGCCATTTTAAGGTAAAAGAAAAAGAAATATAAAACTATATTCACTTCTGCCTTTCAGGATTCTTTCCTTTATTTTTCCCTCTCAGGGCTCCGATATCATTCATAACCTCAAGTTCAACTCACAATGAGATGCAAATGGTTGATTGTGATCTCAGCGAATGCAAGGTTTCCCAATGAGATATTCAAATACCTAAGATAACTATCTTCCTTGAGTATGCAATTTGCTCAAATAACAAAAATTATCAAATCCAAATATACCATGCAATAGAATACAGAATTCATGAGTATTTTAAGATACAACATAAGACTTCAAATAAATTAACCAGGTATACTACCTCAGGCAATATACTTATACTATGATGGGCGCTTTAATGGAAAACTTGGAACAGATATTAATATTTTATCCAGTGATTACATCTATATTTTATTAAGTCTTCCAAAAAAAAACCAGGTCCAGAACTTCATAGGTAGCTCCCAATTTCCTGAAAAAACAGCCCACTTGAATTTATCCATATGATGAAAAACAGTCACTGAAAATAATGGCACCTCTATTGTACAGAGCATTTCAATGGTTGTCATGCCCAAATTTTGCTTTCTACTCATGATTAAAGTGAAATGATGGCAATTTCTTGAACCAATTTGTATAGCTATAGGAAGAGAATCAAAACAAGTGATTCAAAGACTTCTCTATCTCCCACTGATATCATTAACCTTTGATGAAAAAAAAAATCACTGAGTTTAATGCAGTTCTAGTTTGTTCAACAATCTTCCTTGAGAAGAAGGAAGGAAAAGTCCACAAGTTGGACAGCCCTCTCCTAATTCCAGATTCTGAGATGTTTAGCTCACAGAGAATGTCATCATTTCATTCTCCTTCATGATATTGGCCAGATCTAACTTCTCACAGCATGACAGAAGAGTTTTACAAATACATCTTTTATTGCTTCTCCGTGTAAAAATAACCCTAGCTTTGCACTACACTGAATACTGGAAAAAAGCAGGATATTATTAATTCAATTAGCATTCAGGGGGAAATAAAAGGTTTCTATTATCTTCCAGAGGAAATCATGTAACCATTTTCTGTGAGCACAGTTCCCATATTCTTCTCTCTCAATGAAACAACTGCCAGTATGATTGACCTCCCATTAGTTGCCCAAATGTTATGCCCATCTCCCTCCTTGTTCACCTTCCAATACAGAATGTTTATCTACAACTTAACAGAGTCCACTTGACTAAGGAGAAACACAAAGTTTTCTGGGAGGGCAGAGTAAAGACCACCCCCGCATCCCAGTAAAAAAAGAAGAAAAAAAAGTGGTCAGACGAGGGTCTCAAGGGACTCTCCCCTTGTCTTCTCCAGCATTGTCTCCTATTTTGTCTTTGAACACAATTGTGTAAGGATTTGATGCTCAAACCTGCTGTAGGGTCAACGAGACCGTAAGAAGAAATGTTTGCAGTGATGCAAACCCAGAGCCTTGATACCATGGCATGCCGAACTAAAATATGAATCCTCCTGTCACTCTAGAAAGAAGCCCCTCTGACTTAGCCTCTGTGAGTCAAAATGGTCACACAGTCAACATGTTTCTAGAGGACACACTGCACTCCTGGTCCTCCCACTGCCTGACTCTTGCACCAGGAGAAGTCACTAAGCATCATTTTCTCATCCATGATATTAAGAGAGGCCAATTCTATCAGCTTTATCTACAACACATGGCTCCTAAGAGGCTCAAATAAATTGTCATGCAAGGGAAAACCCAAAACATTTTACATATGCCTAAACTTTAGAAAATATTGTGACTGCCTCAAGTTAATAATATAGAAAATCAATCACTAAACTTTCCTACCTATTTGTTACTGGGGGTGGGATATGCCACTGTATTTTGGCTTTTTGTTGATTTTGGCATTTATTCAACTAGAAGATTTGGGGGAAATTGTGCCTCAATGTTCACAGGGCTTCTACAGGTGTGAAGCATAGAGTACATGTTTTGTGAGATAGGCATTCTCCAGGATTGAAAGAGCCACAGAAAAACAGTATGAAGCTGAAACAAGAGAAGGGGGTGGGGTGAGGGAAGAAGAGAATCATTGCTTGACCTAATTTAGAAATATGAAACTTACATTTGTTAGCACTTTACACTTAATATGCTTTCAGATATGCAATCTCACTCCCCAAAGAGGCTGCTAAGAAGCAAACTTTGACTTGAAGTCATAAGATCCTATGTGGGACCCACTCTACCAAGGCTGCTGTGGGCTGAGGAAGACAGGATTGCGAGCAGTAGGGAGGAGCAGCATGGCTGGGTAGCATGCAGGTGAAGTGTGCATTCAGGGCACTCGTAATCAGAAGAAGGATCAAAATAAAAGAAAAATTATCCCAGCCACAATGAACATAGGCAGAATTTTGCACTTGCAATATCTAGGAAAAAATTATTTTTAGCACATATATGTTTATGTATTTCACAGAACAAATCCTCATTTGGGAATTGCATATGTGGGAGGCAACACAATTTGATGAATGTTTAAGACCTTGAAGTCTTCTTCATTCAGCCTGTTAGAGTTGGTTGAGTATGAATAAAAGTTGGTTAAATATGAATTTCACTCTCTATATATCAGCCTTGTTTATCAAAGGCAGGGGCCAGCCACTAAGTAGGTTTAGCATGCATAGTCTATGTTTCAGGTGATTGTATAATGAATGGAACTTGGTGCTGGGAAAAGAAAACATAAAAATAATAATGATAATAATAAATTAAGCTCATGATGTGTGTTCCCCTTATCTTCCAACCTGTTTTGATTACTTGAATATCATGTGTTGTTTGTTCTTTGTCTTGATCCAAGTAAAGAAAACAGCATGAAAAAACTAGACAAATGCACTTCTCATAGTCTCACAGACTTCTCTTTTATTCTTGTTTCTTCTTACTGTTTCTCTTCCCCATCCCCTGCGATAGCATCCCTATTTTTGCAAAAGCTGGAGGATCCTATTCACTTAGTTTTTTTTAATTTTGATAACTCTCTGATGTATTCAATCGACTGCAAAAAAACAAAAGCATCAAAACAAACAATAGAAAAAACCAAAGCAAAACAAAACAGAGTCTTGTGAAAAGTGCTGGTTTTGAGGACACTGAAAGCAGCTCGGGGCTTAGCATTGCCACTTGGGGGCGCTCTGGGAGCTCGGAAATGCAAGTTTCATTAAGCCCCGCGAGCCCCAGCTGACTCAGGGCAACCCTTCATTCTGATCACAACGTTTTTGTATTCAACTAATCACACGGGAAATGAGACAGCCTTTTAGAAGACTTCTGTTTCCTATGAAAAGGAAGACTGCTGCTCTATAAATGTTTTAAATGCTCTCAGAAATATTAAAGTCAAGTCAGTAAATGAACCATAACTCTATCTTCTCATTTATCGAGAAGTCAGATATTCCAGGAGGAAGCGGGAGGGCTGATAACAAACTTAATAATTTCCATTTGTCATGGAGGACAGAGACCCTATAAATGAGTTTGGGTGCAAATAATTTAGTGGTTCAGAAGAGATCCTGGACCACCTCTGGACTCTTTTTACTCACTGAGCCACTTGATGGAAGGGGCACAAAACAGGCATTAATGAGGTGTGGGCCTCCAAGAAAGCTGCTGAGAAGTGTCAGAGGCTTGAGTAAAGAGCAAGTGTTATTGGGTCCTGATTGGCGTATTCCATGTATTGCTTTCTTCTTAAAAAATAAAAAAGAAAGCCGGAGGGAAGAGGCTGTAGTATGATGGTTGACAGTCTCTTTGAGGAATTATTTTAAAAGTTCGGGACCATGGAGAGCAGCCTCAGATGGTCATTTCTTCACTAGTCTTCTTGAAGAATAGGAATTCTCTGATCTCTGAAAAGTTACCAGTTCACTTGGAAAAAAGCATCTTTGCAATGTGCTTTCAGTCAGATTTTTACAAATGAATGTTTTCATGGCAATGGATCTGGTAAGCTAGGGCATCAATAGATAAATTGACACTGGATGCCATGAACTCAATTTATTTGTGAACTTTCAACCCCTAATGTATGATAAAATATTCACCTTGAAAGTAGTTTTATAATCGTGTATTTAGCTTACATCACTTATTTAATAATTTTAAAAGTCCTGGAGTATAGCTATTAAAGAGTTGAGATTCAAACCCAGGTGTGAACACTACATCTTAGAGGGAAACTCCCAGTGGTCTTTGATACTTACTTCTGTCATTTTGATGAGTCATTCACTGGAAACGCACTCCAAGAAGTTGTAAACTTGAATTTCCAGATGGCACAATCATAGTGTTACTTCAAAGCCCATCTGAAAAGCCATTCCCTCCAAGAAGCCTTCCATTTCTTAGGAATTACTGCTGGTTTTGTTGATTCCTCATAACATCCACAAACACTTGACTTATAAAACACACCATTCTTTGTCTTGTGCTATTTATTCATTTAACACTTATTAAGCATTTCCATAGGTGGCCAAGTCTTATCTCTCCCATTATATGTTCCCTAAGAGTAAGACATGTGTCTGATTAAGGTTCAAATAAAAACTCTGCTGTATACAGAGTAGGAGTTCAAATTAGAATAAGGTTTATTTAAGCCACTTTTCTACGGTCAGTTTTCACAGAGGCTATCAGATGGAAGATACCATTCTGGAACCTTTGGGAGCTGCTTTGACTCGTGAGTACTGAGATATCAGTGATAGGAAGGTACCATATTGTTCACAACAGTGTCTTTCAAAAAAAGAACTAGAATCCACTAAAAATTTGTGTTATTTGCCATACTGTGTTTTTCTCATGTCTGCAGAATGGGTTTCTCCCAGACAGGTGGCTGTCCTGTTGGATGCCTCCCTTGGGTCTCCTCAGCACAGGACAAGCTCCCTGATGGGGGAACAGATTTCATCTCCTTCACTGTTCATAGCCAGTGTCTATCAAGGGGCCTGGAACATAAGCAATAAATATTTGTTAAATGAATGAATGAAGCCATAACAACAACAATAACAAAATCATGGTAGGCAAGTCTTGGTTTATATCATATGAAAAGAGCAATTGAAGCCAGCTTAGATAATTTTCCCTAAAATTATCACTATGTAATTTTTTCTATTTTTAATTTTTAATTTTAGATTCAGGGAGTACATGCGTATTCATTACACGAAGATACTGTGTAGTGGTGAGGACTGGGTCTCAGGTGACTCATTCCGTAGATAGCGAACATTGTGCCCTGTAAGTAATTTCTGAACTCTAACCCCCTTTCCCCCTTCTCCCTTTATTATTGTTCCCAGTTTCTATTATTTCCATCTTTGTGACCATTTAGCTCCCACATATGGGTAAGAACATGTGGTGTTTGGCTTTCTGTTTCAGAGTCAGTTCACTTAGGATGAGATCTCCAGCTCCATTCATGTTGCTGCAAAGGATATGATTTCATTCCATGTAGAAACAGACAGCAGATGACCTACCTAGTACTTTATCCATTAGTATTCCATGCTTAGTATTCCATGGTGTATATATACCATATTTTCAATTTTCCACAGATTGGTTGATGGGCATTTAGATTTATTCCACATCTTTGCAATTGTAAATTGTGCTGCAATGAACATGCGGGTATAGCGATGACCCAAAGAACTAAAAGTAGATCTACCAGTTGATCAAGCAATCCCACTATTAGGTATCTACCCTAAGAAACAGAGGTCATTATATCACTATGTAATTTACATGGAAGGTGTGGGATTTGTTGGCGTCTAACAACCTAAATTCCTAAGACAAATATAAAAAGAAATCATTTTTTTGTTTTTCCTTTCTTCCCTTTTTTTGGTCAGGATCTCACTCTGTTGCCCAGGCTAAGGCATGGTGGCACAATCATGGCTCACTGCAGCCTCGAATTCCTGGGCTCAGGTGATCCTCCCACCATAACCTCCTGTTTTAGCTGGGTCTACAGGTTTGAACCACTGCGTTTGGTTAGTTTATGAACTTTTGCAGAGACAAAGTCTCACTATGTTACCCAGGTTGGACTTGGACTCCTGAGTTCAAACAATCCTTCTACCTTGGCTTCCCAAAGTTCTGGGATTACAGGTGTGAGCCACCATGCCTGGCCCCAAATCAATTTTATCAGGCAAGCAAGACATCTGTTATCAAGTTAAGTTATCACCATAGGACTCCAGTAGTTTATTAAGGAAAGGTACTCAGTACACCAGGACTGGCGGGGGGGCCACAGTGCCCTCCTTTACCTCCTGGCAGCCTATAGGAATGAATAGATCTTCCAGCCAGAGGGAACTTAAAAGGTGCATATGAGAAAGGAAAGGGCTCTCATATGAGATTTTTCTTATATTTTAGTAATATAGCTATTTATATCCAAGATGCTAATACAAATATATTCCAGAAAAACTATTACACAATGCCACTTAGAATAGATAGAACATTCTTCTAGAAATGGTTGATCTATCCAAGATAGATTAATACTGCTGACAAGAAGTCACTGTAATAATTTTTCGACACTTTGAGATTAATTTGTTTCTTATGTGTACCACTGGTATTGAATGTTTTAATTATTTATTTAACTTATGTATTCACCACAAGTCATTTTTAAAAACTACATTTTTTTTTCATTAATCAGTATTTTTTATTATGGTTTTATGAGGTACAGTTAAGGGTTAGGTGTACAATTACGTTTCATTCAGGTACCCCGCTGATAAGAGGTGTTTTCCCATCCCTCGACAGATATTTGCTACTGTTAATCCCATCCCCCTCCCCCCATAGTTTCCCAGTACCGTCAGTCATTTTCTTATAGTATTGCATTGGATGTTCAAGGTCCATTATATGAGTGAGAACATGTGGTATTCGGATCTTTGTTTCTGTGAGAGGTCACTCAGTATTATAGACTCTAGTTCCATCCAGGTTGCAGCGAAATTCATGATTTTGTTCTTTTTTATGGCTGCGTAGTATTCCATCGTGTATATGTACCACATTTTTTTAGTCCAGTCCTCTTTTGATGGGCAGCATGGTTGTTTCCAGGTTCTTGCTATTGTGAACAACGCTGTGATAAACATACGTGTGCAGGTATCTTTTTGATAGAGTGACTTGTGTTCTTCAGGGTATATTCCCAGTAGGGGAATTGCAGGGTCATATGGAAGGTCAATTTTTAGAACTTTTAGGAATCACCACACTGCTTTCCACAGAGGCTGCACTAGTTTACACTCCAACAGTGTAGAAGTGTTCTCTTTCACCACACCTTCTACAGCAGCTGTTATTTTTTGAGTTGTTGATAATTGCCTTTCTGACTGGAGTTAGGTGGTATCTCAGTGTGGTTTTGATTTGCATCTCCCTGATGATTAGTGAGGTTGAGCATTTCTTCATGTGTTTGTTGGCTGCTCAAATGTCTTCTTTTGTGAAGTGTCTGTTCATATCTTTTTCCCATTTATAATGGGGTTGTTTGTTTTCTTCTTTTCAGTATGTTTCAGTTTCTTTTAGATCCAGGATGTTAAGCCTTTGTCACACCTAGAGTTGGCAAATACTTTTTCCCAGTCTGTAGGCTGTCTCCCTGCTCTCTTGATGGTTTCTTTGGCTTTGCAGAAGCTTGTCAGTTTAATAAGGTCCCATTTGTCTATCTTCTCTCTTAAGTCCTGTGGGTTTCAGGTTTTGTACAGGAATTGGATGCCAGTTCCAATTTCCATGAGAGTATTTCCTTCCTTTTCTAAGATTCTTATGGTTTGAGGTTTTACATTTAGGTCTCTGATCCATTTAGAATTAACCTTTGTGCATGGGGATAGATAGGGGTCCTGTTTCAATCTTCTGCATGTGGTCAGCCAATTTTTCCAGCACCATTTACTGAATAGGTTCTCCTCTCCCCATTGGTAGGTGGTGGGAGCTTTGTCGAAGATGAGTTGGTTGAGAAATTGAGGATTTGCTTCTGGAATCTCAATTCTGTTCCATTGATCTATATGCCTGTTCCTGTACCAATACCAAGCTGTTTTGATGATTGTAGCTTTATAGTAAAGTTTGAAGTCTGGTATTGTGATACCACCTGCTTTGTGTTTTTTGCTGAGGATTGTTCTGGTTATTCTTGGACGTTTGGTTTCCATATGAATTCCTGTGTTGTTTTTTCTAGGTCTGAGAAGAATGTTGTTGGTAATTTAATGGGTATGG
>NW_007231178.1:0-8967 GCF_000164805.1 Carlito syrichta | reverse complement strand
AAAACAGCAGTAAGAGGGGAATTTATATCCCTACAAACACACATGAAGAAAATGGAAGGAACACAAATTAACAGCCTAACAAGCCACCTAAGGAAGCTGGAAAAGTAAGACCACAAAAAACCTAATTTCAGCAGAAGAATCCAGGTCACCAAAATAAAAGCCCAAATCCAGGAAATAGAAGACAAAAAGGTAATACAAAAAATCAATGAAACAAAAAGTTGGTTCTTCAAAAGGATAAACAAAATCGATGGTCCCCCAGCTAGACTGACCAAGAAAAAACGAGAAAAAAACCAAATAAGCACAAAAGATGAAATCACATTTGACCCTGAAGAAATACAAAATATCCTTAGAGACTACTATGCACACTTGCATGGAAACAAACTTGAAAACCTTAAGGAAATGGAGGACTTTCTGACATCACACAACCTACCTAGGTTGGAACAAGAAGAAATCAACTACGTAATAAGACAACTACCTACAAAAAAAAGCACTGGTCCAGATGGCTTTCCAGCAGAATTCTACAAGACATTTAAGGAGGAGCCGTTACCAACCCTACTGAAGGTATTCCAGGCTATTGAAAAAGATGGAACTCTCCCCAAATCATTTTACGGTCAATATCACATTGATATCCAAGCCAGGTAAAGATCCAACAAAGAAAGACAACTAGAGGCCAATATTTTTGATGAACATAGATGCTAAATTTCTCAAAAAGATCCTAGCAAACCGGATTCAACAATACATCTTGAATATCATCCATCATGACCAAGTAGGCCTCATTACTGGGATGCAAGACTGGTTCAACATTCATAAAACCATAAATGTAATTAAATACATCAACAGATGTCAAAACAAAAACCACATGATTATATCATTAGATGCAGAAAAAGCTTTTGATAAAATCCAGCACCCCTTCTTAATAAAAACCCCTGAACATCTAGGCATACAGGGAACATACCTCAAAATAGTAAAAGCCATCTACGAGAAACCCACAGCCAGCATACTCCTAAATGGACAAAAATTGAAACCATTTCCCCTGAAAACTGGAACAAGACAAGGATGCCCACTCTCACCCCTCCTGTTCAACATAGTATTGGAAATCCTGACTCGAGTAATCAGAGAAGAGAAGGCAATCAGGGGTATCCAAATAGGAAAAGAGGAATTCAAGTTATCTTGCTTTGCAGATGATATGATTGTGTACCTTGAAAACCCAAGAGAATCTGTCAAAAACATCCTTATACTGATAAAGGCCTTTGGCAAAGTCTCAGAATACAAAATAAATGTACAAACGACAATCTTATTTCTCTACACCAATAATAAACAAACAGAAACCCAAATAAAAAACACAATTTCATTCACAATAGCCACAAAAAAAATTAAATACCTTGGCATCTTCCTAACCCAAGATGTGAAAGGCCTTTACAATGAAAACTAAAAACACTGCTCAAAGAAGTCAAAGATGACACAAACAAGTGAAAAATTATCCCATGCTCATGGATTGGAAGAATCAACATTGGGAAGATGTCCATCTTACCTAAGGCAATCTACAAATTCAATGCAATACCCATCAAATTACCAGCAGCATTCTTCTCAGACCTAGAAAAAAACAACACAGAAATTCATATGGAAACACAAACGTTCAAGAATAGCCAGAACAATCCTCAGCAAATAAAGCAAAGCAGGTGGTATCACATAACCAGACTTCAAACTTTACTATAAAGCTACAATCATTATAACAGTTTGGTACTGGTATACGAACAGGCATATACACCAATGAAATAGAATTGAGATTCCAGAAACAAAACCTCAATTTCTCAACCAACTCATCTTCAACAAAGCCTCCACCACCCACCACTGGGGAGAGTAGAACCTATTCAGTAAATGATGATGGGAAATCTGTCTGACCACATGCAGAAGATTGAAACAGGACCCCTATCTATCTGCATGCACAACGGTTAACTCCAAATGGATCAGAGACCTAAATGTAAAACCTCAAACCATAAGAACCTTAGAAAATGAAGGACATACCCTCATGGAAATTGGAACTGGCATCCAATTCCTGAACAAAACTCAAAACCCACAGGCCGTAATGGAAAGATAGACAAGTGGGACCTCATTAAACTGACAAGCTTCTGCAAAGCCAAAGAAGCCATCAAGAGAGCAGGGAGACAGTCTACAGAATGGGAAAAAGTATTTGCCAACACCAGGTCTGACAAAGGCTTAACATCCTGGATCTACAAGGAACTCAAACGTGTTGAAAAGAAAAAAACCAAACAACCCCATTATAAAATGGACAAAAGAAATGAACAGACACTTCACAAAGGAAGACATCTGAGCAGCCAACAGACACATGAAGAAATGTTCAACCGCATTAATCATCAGGGAGATGCAAATCAAAACCATACTGAGATACCACCTAACTCCAGTCAGAATGGCAATTATCAACAACTCAAAAAATAAGAGCTGCTGGAGAGGGTGTGGCAAAAAGGGAACACTTCTACACTGTTCGTGGGAGTGTAAACTAGTGCAACCTCTGTGGAAAGCAGTATGGTGATTACTAAAAGCTCTAAGTATCAACCTCCCATATGATCCCACAATCCTTCTACTAGGAATATATCCTTAAGAACTCAAATCTCTCTATAAAAAAGATACCTGCACATGTATGTTTATCGCAGCATTGTTCACAATAGCAAGAACCTGGAAGCAACCATGCTGTCCATCAAAAGAGGACTGGACTTAAAAAATGTGGTACATGTACACAATGGAATACTACGCAGCCATAAAAAAGAACAAAATCATGAATTTCACAGCAACCTGAATGGAATTAGAGTTTATAATACTAAGTCACCTCTCACAGAAACAAAGATCCGAGTATCACATGTTCTCATGTATATAATCGACCTTGAACATCCAATGTAATACTATACGAAAAAGTCTGATGGTACTGGGAAACTATGGCAGGGGGAGGGAGACAGGATTAACAGTAGCAAATATCTGTCTGGGGACAGGGAAACACCTCTTATCAACAGGGTGCCTGAATGAAGCATCATTGTATATGTAACCCTTAACTGTACCCCACAGCATCGTAATAAAAAATATTGATTAAAAAAAAGTTCTGTGTCTCTTGGATTCCATTAAGTCTATGGTGCAATTTAAGGTCAGTGTTTCTATGTTGTTTTTTTGTCTAGATGATCTGTCCGATGCTGAAAGTGCACTGTTTTAAGTCCCCAACTATTACTGTATGGGGACTATCTTTCTCTTTTGTGCTAATATTTGCCTTATATATTTATTTTAGATATCTTGGTGTTGTGGTATTGGGTACATATATATTTTTAATTGTATATCCTCCAGCTAAATTAATCCCTTTATCATTATGTGACTGTCTTTGTGTTTATTTATGTTTTTTGACTTACATCTACTTTATCTGGTATTGGTGTAGGTACTCCTGCTTGCTTCTTGATTCCATTTGTGTGAAATAATTTTTTCATTCCTTCTCTTTCAGTGCATGTCTTTACATGTAAAGTGAGTTTCTGTAAGCAGCATAAAGTTTGGTCTTATTTTTCTTTATCCATTCAGGAAGTCTATATCATTTAGTTGGGAAATGTAAATCATTTATACTCAAGGTTGTTATTGATAGGTGAGTACTTACTTTTGTTATTTAAAAATGTTTTTGTGCCAGGCTCGGTGGCTCAGCCTGTAATCCCGCACCTTTGGGAGGTTGACGTGAGTGGATTGCCTGAGCCCACGGGTTTGAGATCCACCTGGGCAGCAAGACATCATCTCTACAATAAATAAATTTAAAAAACTCAGCCGGGCATGGTAGCACATGCCTGTAATTCCAGCTACTTGGTAGGATGAGGTGGAAGGATTGCCGGAGTCCAGTGGGTCCAGGCTGTGGTGGCCGCGAGCAGCTACTGCACTCCAGTCTGGGCGACAGAGGGAGACCCCAACTCAAAAAAAAATGTTTTTGTATATTTTTTGTTTTTTTCTTCTTTTCTTTGCAATTAGATGATTTTATGTACGGATAATGTTTGCTCCTTTTCTCGTTCTCCTTTATCTGTTCTACCAGTGCGTTGTAGCGTTTTGTGTCATTTTATGAGGGTTGATATCATCCCTTTAGCTTTCAGTTGTGGAACTCCTTTAATACTTATTGTAAAGCTGGTATAGTAGTGTAAAGCTGGTATAATTCTCTTAATTTTTGTTTTTTTGGGAAAGATTTTCCATAGTAATCAAGAAAACACTTCATGATTTGAAGGATAGCTTTGCTGGATATAGTATTCTTGGCTAGTTTTTTGTTTGCTTTTGTTTTTTCCATTGGAAGCTCACTCTGTCACCAAGGCTTGAGTGCAGTGACACACTCACAACTACTGCAGCCTTGACCTACTGAATTCAGGCAATCCTTTGATCTCAGTCTTCCATATAGTGTTAATCACCGGCATGCACCACCACACCCAGTTAATTTATCTTATTTATTATAGAGATGAGGTCTTGCCAAGTTGACCAGGCTCATCTTAAACCCCTAGGCTCAGGCAATCCTTTTTCTTCAGTCTCTCAAAGTGCTGGGATCACAGGTGTAAGCCACCACACCAAGGCTAGCAATATATATATATATATTTTTTAGTTGGAGTCTCACTCCATTGCCCAGGCTGGAGTGCATTGGCATGCTCATGGCCACCCCAGCATTGACCTGCTGGGCACAGGTAGTCCTTCTGCCTCAGTCTTTCAAGTATTAAGAACTACAAGCACACACTACCATGCCTGGCTAATTTTTTAATTTATTGTAGAGATGAGGTCTTGCCAAGTTGCCCAGGCTGTTCTCAAACACATGGGCTCAGGCAGTCCCTTCACCTCAGCCTCCAAAAGTGCTGGGATTACAGGCTTGAGCCCCAGGGCTAGCAAATTTTAAAAATTCTATTTCAGTCTCTCCTGACCTGTAACGTTTCTGCTGAGGAATCTACTTTTAGTCTGATGGGGATTTTTTTATATGCATTTGATGCTTTTCTTTTGTTGTTTTTAGAATTCTCTCTTTGACTTTTGACACTTTAGCTATAATGTACCTTGGAGAGAGTCTTTTGGGGTTGAATCTATTTGAAGATCTTTAAGTTTCCTGTTTCTGAATGCCTGTATGTCTCCTAAGACTTGGGAAGATTCAGCTATGATTTTATCAAATCGGTTTTTTAAGCATTCACTCATCTCTTCCCTTTTTGAAATTCTCAAAATGCAAATATTTCTTTGCTTAATGGTGTCCTTATGTCAGGTTGGTTGTCTTACATCTTTTTCTTTTTAAATCTGACTTGGTTATTTCAAAAGATACTTAATGTTCAAAAAAATATTTCTTCTGCCTGATCTTCTTTATTGTTGAAGCTCTTGTTTAATTTTTTATTTTATATTTTAATTGAAAAATACTTGTATGTATTCAAGGGGTATACAGTGATGTTTCAATACATACAATGTATAGTAATCAGATCAGTGTAATTAACACACTATCATCTTAACTATCTACAATTTCTTTGTGTTAGGAATGCTCAATATCCTTCTAGCTATTTGAAACTGTTTAAGCATTGTTTATTTCATTCATTGAACTGTTCAGTTTTAAGATTTCTGTTTGGTTCTTTTGTATATCTACCTCTGTTGAACTTTTTAATCAGATCGTGAAGCATTTCATTGGTTTCTTTGTAGTGTGTATCTGTCTTCTTCCCACTCACTGAGTTTTCTTAGATCATTATTTTGAATTCCTTTTCAGCATTTTATACATTTCCTTTCTTGGGGATCTGTTACTGGATAATTAAAATTTCTCCTTGTTTATGTTTCTTAATTTTCCTTGTTGATATCTGTGTATTTAATGAAACACTTGCTTCTTCTGATGCAGTGGACGGGATTTCCAGCAGTAGTGGCAGTAGGTCTTAAGTGGATTGGTCTTATGGCTCCTACTTAGTGCAGTGGTGCCTCTAATCCTATTTTCCACCTTATATTTCATTGTAGAAATACATTTTCTAAACTAAATGTTGAACAACTTTCCTGTGTTGCAAAACCTCTTCCCTGCCAATTAGTATTTCCCCTTCTGTATCATCTATGTCACTAAACATATTGCCAAATTTGGTTTCCCCATTCTCATCATCTATCTCACAGAACATCTCTTTGATATGTGCTCAATATTTATTTAGTATATTCAATGGTAATAGTGTTCTGTTTGCATGATTGTCCAGGGTTAACCTTCAGGATATTTATAATGTCTTGGGGGATATTTCTGTGCTGGTATCTCATTCTCTGACTTATTATCATAATGGAATTTTGGTTCCTTTTCTCTCATTTATTTTCACAATAGGAAGCACAGTAGAAAGAGATGAGTTCTACAGGGGATGTGGAGAGAAATGGGACAATTCAGGCAAACATGCAAGCTGTGCAAAAAAATCTGACTTCCAGGAAGTGTTAGAATAAAAAGAAACAAGTGCAAAGTGTGCCATTTTGGAGGTATGAGGAAATGTAACCTTTCCAAAATCTCCCTCAGACTCCAGTATGCGGTAGGATAAATAATTGGGAAATGTTTCTGATGTTAAATTGAGAAAGCACCTAAATGGAGGAAGGAGGCCTGAGCTATTCATGCAAGCACAACCAGAAATCTACAGATATAACTTCGAATCTGTCCCATAGTTTCAGCTATTTATGACAATCAGCCCATTAGCAAAACTTTTCAAAATTGGTAGAATTACCATCCAGTGGCAATTTAACTTACTCAGGTTTTAAAGACCTGTTGCTTTTCATAGTTTCTTAGCTCTCTTGTCCAGGAATTCAGGGGAAATTTTTTGATCCCTAAGGTAATGACTGAAGATGGTCCTAGAAATTACAAGATCTCATTTAACATTGTTGATAGCTTCTTGGAAACTGTGCCTTTAAGCAAACAATGTATTAAAGCAAAACCAATTTTATCAAAGGTTCATTGATATAAACAAGCATTAGCTTCCCACAGCATATTTTTGGCCACAAAATATCACTAGACTTCTAAATAAAGACCAACACACTTTATTAAACATTGAAATAAATATGAGCTGTACATACATTTAAGAAACATTACTACAACCAGGCAATACAACTATTTATCCAATTATTCTAGTTCAGGGTTGTTGGTGGCCAGAGCCTATTCCAGCTGTTCAGTGGGCAAGGAGGGACCCGATCCTGGACAGGATGCCATTCCTCCACAGGGCACACGTACACCCTCACTCACTCACTCTGGGAGAATTTAGATATCCCATTTAACCTCATGTGCTCATTTTTGGTACATGGGAAGAAACTAGAATACCTGGAGTAAACCCATGCAGACATTGGGAGAATGTGTAACCTCCACACAGACTGTGACCCCAGCTGTGAATTGATTTTTTTTTCTTCTCATCAACATGATAACAAAATGAAAACAAAAAGATGTTATTCGAGGACCTGATCTATAATGCTTTCAGTTTTGTCAGGCATTGATGTGTATGCTATCAAAATCCAAAGCACAGGCTCAGCTGAAATTTCTCAAATGCACAAAAGCAACCACCCCATCTGTTTTCATTTCAAATCATTACCTGGGCTTAAAATCTGGGTTGTGCTCAAAATTGACCATTCTTGCAATGATAGGATTTATTTCCATTCGGATCATGTCCTAGTTAACCCCTTTGTAGTATTTGGAGATGTATGTTTATTTTTCAAATATCTTAATAATTCCTTAACTCTTCTTCACTTTACAAGGAATTAGAATCCCAGGATTTGCTTTGATCATGGGAAGTAAGTTAGCATAGTCAAAGGTGGGATTGTGTTTATTCAACAACAGATATTTATGATGACCTTTTTCAAATTACCCGTTTATTTGATAGATCTTTATTACATATTAACTATAAATATTTTGGGGCCAGAGATGAATTATGCAAACTGGAAACTAGACAGAATAGTATCTTTCAAGGAGTATATTTATATTGCAAAACAAGTCTTGGGGTTTATATAATTTGGAATAGTATATATCTGTTTTCCATGGAAATGATAAAGTCTAGAGTTGACTCTTGGGCATAGGACTCACACTCATTTTTCTCTTTCCCCCTTACCCTTCTTATCCTCAACTAGACCCCATCCACCCTCACCCCTAATGCAGATTAGTAGTGTATAACAAAGATCCCAAATATCACCACAGACTCAGAACCTGGGGAAACTGAGTCATGTTTTGACGTAAATTTATTTAAAAAATAAAGAGTATAAACACTCTAGTTTCTTCTTCTCAGTGCCACCAAATATTTCATGTTTAGAATGTTAGCTATAAAATGTGGAAGAGGCTAAGGAATTTTGTGAGTGAAAAAATATTTGTGGTGTACTTGGAGAACTGTGCTATAAAAGTCAACTTAAAAATGATAATTACTTTTATAGCAGCTAGGTGAAGTTCCTTAACTATGAACTTCTGGCACTTTAAGCAATATTAAAATAGCCTTTAAAGGAATATATTTATTAATTAAGGAGACATTTAAAAATAATCTTTTCCAAGTTTTTGTTTTTAAATGTAAAGGACCATATATTTCTTTACTATCCTTATTTATAAAAATGTCAGCTATCAAATTTGATATTCAAAAAAAGATGCTTCACATCCTTTGTGGAATAAAGCACAGTATGAACATAATTAGAACATCCTGCCCATTTTTTGTCACCCTTGTAATGTTTTCTCCAGCAGAGAAGACCAGAAAATTTCCTCTTATTGCTCTTGTGACCACTTTTTTCCAGATTAAATATTCGGAACAAAATGAGAATAGAAAATTTCTAGAGCACTGAATTTGGGGAATAAATAAGAGGAAATGTGGACATACTATATTTTATTGCCATCAATTATATTCTATTGACCTAATGCTCCAGGCATTTGCTTGCTTCTCCATAAAATAATCTTAAATTTTATAGCACTTACAATTCACAACCTGTGAGTTTACTTACTTTATAAGATCCTTACAGCTCTCATGA